>NT_176740.1:426886-470361 GCF_000188095.3 Bombus impatiens | reverse complement strand
TTTTTTTTTTTTTTTTTTTTTTTTTTTTTGTTAAATATATGGAATCCTTTTACTGATCATCGGAGTAGATAAGGCTCTTATTCGAATCACGAGACGACTCGATAAGCCCGCATCTCCATCATGGCTCCTCGATAGTTCCGATTCGAATTGCATCCTGCCAGAGGAGACGCAGTCTGGGAAGCTTTGACTAAGGCAGAAGGTGATTGAATTAGCGAACAGCAGCAAACCGTGTGTTCAGCAGGAACGCAGGCCTGCCATTAACTTAATCAAACATTCCACTACAAGGTACCTGGTAACGGGGGCGAGAAATCAGATATTCTTCCTCGGGTTCACCGTTGCTTCTAAATCTATAATGTGTTATTATCTGTCTTTATCACGCAATCGCGTTAATCATACTCCTAACTCATATTCACGACTAGACTGGCATGAGAATGTTTATGCACATTCGTATTTCTGCATATTTCTGCAGACATTGATACCTAAAGAAGTGAAATCTGCAGTTTCACGTTCTACAAATTGTAATATTTCTAATCTATGAAATGCGATAATTTACAAATAATACTCCCCTTCTTAACAATACGAGAATAATAATCCAATCTTGAACGAATTCGTCTCCAAACAGTATCTACACCGAAGAACCATTGTACGAGTCATTTAGAAGTCAGCGACTCCATAAATTGAAATTAAGAGAAAAATACCAATACCAATTAGAAATATTATTTCTCAATATTTACCTTGAAATTCGCAATTTCTTATACCGTCTTCTTCCAAACAGCTAAATTTATGAAAACGAGTTATTTATTTTTCCAGCCATTCAATATTAGCTACGAACTGAAGCAATGAAATTAAAAACTTCACAAAGGGTACAGTTCGTTGGTTTGTCTTTCGAGAGGTCCATATATATCGATCGTGATTATGTTCCAAATATTCTACTGCTGTATATGTCTCTATGTGTTGATACAGTCTGCTTTGTTAATAAATTTCTCATAGTAATTACGCTAGGTGAATTTCGCTGTATCTCTTTGAGCAAGCCTATCGAGATAAGCCTATATCTCATTCTGGACATTCGAAATGGATCGATCGTATCGAACAGATTCGCAACGGGAACAGCCGGCAATTCGCAGGGAACGGACGCGATACGGAGGCGGAGTCTCTCGGCATAATTGCTTGGCAATATCGCAGCAACATCTACGTCTTTGATTGCATTACCGGTTCGGTGTAACGCTATTAGCGAGCCGTTGCTTTAGTTACGCTAATTCGATCGCGTTTTCAGTTGAGTCACGCGGGAGGAAGCACGCGGAACCGATTTGCGTCGGCTCACAGTGTCGTCTGACAATTTCCGGTGAACGCCCTTTAAGCTAAGTCGAGCCCCGATTAATGTGCTACACCGACGCGTAAAACTGCTGCTAATTAGAGAATCGGTCGAGCTAAGAAATTTCCTCGAAATCGAACGATATCGACACAGGATTATGGCTTTAATTATTATCCTACTTTAACATGATATAAACGCTAGATTTGGAAAAAAAATGAAAAGTGAAGATGAATATTTGCGTTGAAGGGATATCGAATTATTATTCCAACGTATTGAATATTGAATATTTGTGTTCTGGGATTAACGTAGAAATATTTCTAGCAAAACGAAAGTTGCATTATTTAGAATAAAACTAAAATCGATTCACTATCTCTCTTGTGTTTCTCTATTATACCGTTCACTGTTTTCCTTGTTAATGTATTTACATGCCAGTACACATTCGCTCATTACCCTCGTGGAATTCAAATTTAATCACCTATAATATAATCGATGCTTGGTAATTATAAACGAATGAACTTCTATTGGTTAATTATATCTATCCGGAATATCGTATTAACTAATTATATCTGTTTCTACGTTATCTCTGTGTAATGCCTCTAAAAGTTATTACAAAATCATATTAAAAAGATTAATATCAAATTTGAAGAATTAATTTTCAACTTCAACGAAGAAATAAGGAGCTTAGAAATTCACTTATAAATTATTTGTACATCTTAAAACAACGCTCGCGAGCCCGTACGATCATTCGATCTTCTCGCGGAGCTTACGTCAATCGTGAATCACAATGGCCATCTCCATCTGCGCAACTGCCAATTTACAGCCAATTCCACCGATCAATGTTTGCAACCATTAGCCGCGAAAACGATTGCACAAGCGAATACCAGAGTCCATCTTCTTGTGATCTTTCTCCGTGAAAATATTCCTCTTACTTCTGCTTTCTTTCCTTATTCTGCTTTCAGCGATCGATTTTCGCGAAACTTGCCTGCGTTTAGCCTAGGCTCCGCTTATTTCCGCAGAAAACTCGTAGCGTGCCTTTAAGGGAAGTTACGCGTCAGGTGAAAAGAAACTAGGAAGGTTATTTCTCGAGCGTGTACACACGATTCGTCGCATCGATGCAAGCCAAGGCGGGCGTCTCGAATCGAACTAGCAAACGAGTTCCTTGAAATTTTCATGCCTCGTGCCCCGGGACCGCGTTATTCTTGCATCTCGGGGCGGCCATGACGACGCTGCACGTCTTGGAAATAATTTCCTTCGAGAATTGCCCCGGCTACGAATTGTTCTTCCACCCTGCTGCACGAAAGGCGGAATCGTGACTTGTTTACTGCCGCTCATTTTCCTTTTCGGGGGTTGAAATATTTTCTTTAAGAAATAAGCGGTGCAATGATACGTGAAAGCGTCGAAGAATTCGTAAGATGATAAACATTTTACAGAAGACGATCGCGCGTAACTCGAGACACACGCGACTCGAACATCTTCGAGGCGAAGGAAAGATACCGCGATTATCCACTTCGATTTCTTTAAATTTTACAAAGTTACAACGGTTGGTAAGATTTAAGTGGAAAAGGAAACTAACTACAAAACGAAACCTGAAATCAGAAAGATGAACAAAAATTGTAAAACAAATCGTTTGAAAAAAAATCAGCTTTTCTTGCAAAACCAAAATTACGTTATTGGAAATTTATAAGTATAAAATGTTCGACGAAGATCGTGAAGGAATCTCGCGTCGGTTTGGCTGTTTCGTGCAGCAAAAGGCGATCATGGACGGTTAATGGAAGATCGTTATATTTCGGTGAAGCGTAGCGAAGAGGGTAGCCTTCGAGGCAACTTGCTCCCTTCCGGTTGCTGTCTGGCTCGCTAACGCGATTGCTGAAGCATTTTCCGGGTAACTGTTGGAAAACAGGACAAGGGCCATTATATCGTGTGCTCGCTTCTATCCGTCGCTCCCCTGTCAACTTTCTTCCTTCCTTTTTCTCGACCCTTGGTTGCGCGAGGATTCATGGTGTCACGTTCCCTCTGCCCATGACAGTTGCTTATGCCGACGCAACATGTGCGCACGGCAAATTTCCCCCTCTTATGGGTGTTTCTAACAACTTTTAATTGCTCCCGACGTAGATTCGGTTGATATAATTTAGAAGGCGAAACTTTACTTCCGCTGAATAACAAAAATGAGAAACGCACGAGAGACGTGACGCACTAAGCTGTGTTGCGCGGAACTCGAAATAGAAAGGGAAATAAAACAAGCTGCCCTTGGAAAAAGTAAAAGGAACGTTAAAAAGGCAAAGTCGGAACGTTGACGAAGGAAAAAGAATTTTCGATAACATCTGAAAAAGGTGAGTCTCTAAAAGCCTAAATGAAAAAAGCTTTTAGAGGAGACAAAGAAGAAAAAAAAAGTGAGTTTAAAATTAAACGTTCACCCATGCATGGCGTCGTATGATTTCACGTCGTCCATCGGACGGTGAGAAATTTCCTCTAAATATAGAAACGCTCGCGACGGAAAGCCGCCAGTTATTATTGTTAAAAGGAGAGACATGCACAGGTTGCTGTAATTTCTGGTACATTTGTCATCACCCCACCGTACAACTCTCGGCTTCGTTTACTTCCATCGACGAGAATAACCACGATCCGCTCGATCGGCTGACTTTTATATAAAGGGAAAGACGTATAGATTAACGGTCGTATAGATTAATCAATTCCCACGAGAAAATCAATCGCGATCTAAGCTGGGAACTTTTGAAAAATTTCACTTATTCGTTCGATTAAGAGCTAGGAATTTTAAATGAACTTTCGATTGTTTCGAACGGTACATCAAGAAGATTCTATTTACATCGCTCGTATCTATCGAAGATACGAAGTTAAAAGAATTCTGTTAATATAGTTATATCTGGAACGAGAACAAGGAGAGGAAGTTTGTAGAGGGCTGCAGGGCTCGGATTCGCTTTTGTACGAGCGTAAGCGAGAGAAGAGAAACTGCGGAAGAAACGGCCACTAATGGGAGAAAACGTTCCTTTGATAAAAAGTACGGCTTCTCCCTCTCGATATTTATCGTTCGGGTTGCACCGATCCTCTGCAAGCTTCTTTCGTAAATATCACGAACATTGTTCTCCTTTCCGTGCTTATCGTCCCTCCCACGATCTTGCCCTATTAACCTTCATTAGTATTCTGAGTTTAAGTACGAGCAGTCCCTGGCGCGTCAATATTTTGATACTAGAAGTAAAGTACACCCAACGTCGCAAAAGTACACTTAAAAAGAGATGAAGCATCGTTGACATGGAAACACAAAGTCGATAAAGTGAAGTCAATGAAATTCAATGTTTTTTTCAAGCATTGTTCGATATTAAGCGAAAAGCATTGAAAACTTTTTCATTGGTCTAATTTTATCAGTATTCGCAGCCAAAGAAGAAGTATCGATCCTCTAGGAACTGTTCAAAATCATTTTCCGTTCACTGAACGTGCGTTTACTGTCTGTGAAATAAGATTATCAAATAATAGGGAGATATCAGGATATCATCGAACAACGTTCAAAAATACGATAGAGATCTTGTGCACGGTGCTTTATATTCCACGTGTATAATAAAATTATTTTAATATCGAAAAATCATAAATACAATATAACGTATCAATCGTAAGAGTACCTTTAGTTTCAAGTCTTCTGCTCAAACTTTCTTCGTCGACTCTCGCAAAAACATTTCCTCGGACATCCTTTTCCAAATCTCTTCCAACTTCTACCATCTAAACATTCCTTAGAAACTCCTCCCTGTTGTACATTACGAAAGTATCCAAGCTCACGGAAAGATACGCAACGACCGCACAAGTACAAGATAGCGCTCAGTGCTACGTAGATTTGATAAAACACAGAGAGTTCTCTTTGAAGCACCAGCTATGATAATTTAACTTGACAAGTCGGCAATTTTGCCGAAGGATAATAAATTGTGTCGTACGTTACACAAATTCATTTTTTACCAAAATCTTATTCTTTTTTATTATCTCTTTTCTTGCACAAGGTGTTAAAAAAGTGAGCAATTCTAGACATCGGGGCGTAAAAAAAGTTTATCTACAAAAATATCATTTGGAGTTTTATTTTTCCAATTATGAACGATGTAATTTCGCATTAGTCACGTTAATTTCATAAGCACATTGGTCAGTTTCGTATACGAACATCTTACGCTTCAAAATTCTTAAATATACTCAACAAATCAATTTTCCTCAACAAATCGATTTTCTTCAACTACCAGTACTTCGTCTTCGCAAAATTCCCATTCTTTCCCAAAAACTAATACAAATCGATCACTCGCCCGTTCTTCTAACTCAACGCCAAATCCTCACTAATTACAAATAAAAAGTATCAGCGAGTAATATAATCGTCTATGAAAAATTCTGTTGTGACATAACAATATGGTAGTTCGTCCACTGCCAAGGATAGATTTTTCTCGACGTGGTTCGTCATTACCGGACACCTCTCTCGACGCTTGCAAATGTGTCTCTTCCGAACCGCTCTTCCGCGTCCAATTAGTCGATGCGACAATGCAGCCTGTGGTTGCTCGCAAGTTTGCACGAGCTGGCGATATTAACGGATGACGACGCGGTCATTAGAGATTCAGGGATTCGCGAACCTGATAATTGGCGACGCGTCCATGCATTCGACGTTCTGGAACGGATCTTCGACGACGTTCGAAGTTCTGCAACGCATTTTTGTCCTTGTCCTCTTTATTCGTCAATCTCTGGAATTTATTTTGAACGAGCTTGAATTTTCGATGATCTGAAAGGTTGATCTCTTGGGAATATTTCATTTAATTTCCATTTAATTCGCTGTACGGATTCTTTGGAATCGTTCAGTTCGAGTAAAGGATATTAGCCAATTTTTAAATTAAAGCTTTAACTTCAAATACGCCTTTTACTAAGCAATTTATTAATTACATCACCTAATCGTTTACATATCGAGAACCTACTCCATCTTACCTCTCTCCCTTTTCTCAATTCTCAAACACAAACAAGAAAAGACACTACTTCCCTAACCCAAATTCCTAACAGAGCGCTCCGCAAATTCCCAAACAAGAAAGCAAAGCCACTAACGAGCAATTAGAATCAGTTAACAACCGCCAATCACGATAGGTAACCAGTCGAAGAAAGCAAATAGTATAACCAGAACAATTTCAAGAATTCGAAACGTCCATAGCACAACAAGAACAATGGTGGTAAAATGGATAAAACCGTGATATCAATGGTCGCGACGATACGGATGCTGTATCGATCAACCGAGACGCATTAATCGTGATTTGGCGAAGAAGGCTGGCTAGTCTAGAAATTCCATCGAACCAGAAGATTTATGGGCAACGAAAATTGAAGAAAGCGGCCGCGTGTTGGTGACGCAGCCGCGTAATTTTTCAGCCGTTTACCAACCGGCCATAAATGAGACGGAGCAGATGCTTTATGACAGGTTGAACCGCGATCTGCGCGTGGCGTGTTCGCGATTTAACGCGCCCTCTGATGGGAATTGATAGCTATGGTGTTCTGTGTACGCTTTACTGGCATGTGTTTAATGGATAAACAGGTTGATTGGTTTAATTTCAAAGCGTCGCGTTCACCGCTGCGGAATTGATGTTTTGTTATGTGCGAACTATTGTCCTTCCTCGGCAAATGATTGATCCACTCGTCTTGGGACGATCTTTATTTGCTTCTTTTTTAAATCGTTAATGGGAGGAATGGACAATTGGGAATCGAAACTCGTTACGATCCCCCAAGTTTGTTTAATGGTTGTCCGAGTTTCTAAATGAACGTCGCGAAGGGATGGAAGTAGGAAATCGAAGAGGAATATTCTTGATAACTGTCAATTTACTTGTTCGATTCGACCGAATCGATGGAAGGTGGAACTTTCTCCTTAGATTAAAGCTGGAGTAATTAAAATTATCAATTTGTAATTTTTCATAAAAATATTGCAAGTCTGCAACGGAGTATTTTAGGGACGTGGATGATTTTTTGTAAAGATCTTCTTCTTGCATTTTCATTTCTTCGATCAAAATTTTATACTTCCGCTGTTCGTAGTTGTGTCGTTAAGGTTGCACGATCTACAATCTGGCATATTAAAATTATCAATTAAAATTTCACAAAATTCTCAGAGCATCGTGGCATATAGAAAATATTTGAAATATTCAAATATACGTAAAGATATCACAGAGACTACGTATTATAGGGACCAAGTATGTTACTGACATTTTCTCCATTCTTTCCAATGCTTCAAACAATCCCCTACAAATTTCCAAATAACTGAAGAAGCTCATCATCGGAACAAAGACACGAATAGAACAGAAAAGACAACCAGATAAGAGACGTTCTAAGGAAGAAGTTCGATTTTCTTTGGAAATACCTGGTCGAAAAAGCGCGTCTACTCGGTCGACTGGCGCAAAAGGTCGACGACGAATCCTTAGCCCAAGCATAGAGAGAAAATGAAAGACTGTATGCTTCGAACGTGAACTTCTGAGTCTTTCGAGTCGGAAAGATATCCTCGAGCGCGCCTTGGCAATTGCCATCCAGAAAATAATGTGTATTTTCTTTCTCAGTGCTCGGCTCGATTCAACGGTTTTCAGACGCTTGCCAAATAACTCGACCAACTTTCAGAAACGCTGACTGTCACTAGTTGATTAAAAAAAAAAAAGGAAAGAAAGAATAAGAGAGAAAGGAGAAAAAAATAAGAAGTCGTTGAGGTAGATGTTGTAGGTTGTTGAGAAAAATGGGTTGCAAGTATTGTGAAGCTTGAAAAACACCAAGATGAATTCTTTTATATTTTTTTTTTTTTTTAAATTACAATGCTTGCCACTGTGAAGCTCCAAGGAAACTTTTTAATTGAACCGTGCGCGCTCTGGAATTCGTTTACTTGATTGTAATCTTGTAATTAGAAACGATGCAATGTCTTAAAACTCTTTGTTATGTTTTCAGATTCGTTTAAGTTAGAAATTGGTAACTTTTCGGATGTTCGATTAAATTAGAATGCTTTCGATTAATTGTCATTTCGAAATAAAACCGATGAAATATCGTGGAACTATTTTTCTTTTTCTTTTAAGAAAATTACAAAATATTATCTTTCATGGGTACTTGATGCGATTAAGTTCTGCGAATCCTCGAGTTTAGAGCTACTAATCCATCACGTGAGTTCCTGGTACAAAGTACTTTATTATTACCTCGAGGGGTGCAACCCTTATATCCACTCAGACTAATTGTAAGATCGCTAAATTAATTCGGCGACGATCAACAAAACCACGTATTTAGGAATTTATGTATTTTCCTTCCTCCGAGCTTCCTTTTCTCTTCGTTAATTTTCCATCGTCCCGATGTCACTCACGATCGATAGCAGTCGAGGTAGCCTCACGTTCCGCAAATATTGTTCGTAAGTCTCATCGCAGACAGAGTGTTTCCCTCCCTGAGGAAAATAAATCCGATCGTGTTTCTCTACTCGATATATTTCTCTACTATCCTAAAAAAACTGTCCTAACTACATACGCTATGCTTTAAGTAAAAAGATTAGACGAGAAAAAAGCTCGTCTAGTTATTTTCGAAAATAATGAACCGACTGCGCTTCTAGATTTCCCATAAATGCATAAAAATTTCCAATCTACTAGTAAAAGAAAAAAGAAAAGCGAACGAGAAACCGTCCAGCGGAAACTTTCAAGAAGTATTAAGAAAGTTTCGCGGCAATTACCTGCCTGGAAAAATTTTATCAACGAAGATTCTCATGGTAACCCAGTTTCCTTGTGTATCGTAAACGAATAATCGTTCCAGAAGTACACTGGCGATGCTTTCGAAAATTGCCAACGATTACTGGGTACTAGTATAGGTGTATTGTATTAAGACTTTGCGAATTTTCTTTAAATATAACGAAAGAAATTTCTTCCGCTGGATCCTTTCCCTGTTTTAACTACCGCAAACACTTGGAAAGTTTTCGAAAGGGAAGAAGATGAAATTTAACACGACCTCTGACCGATTCCTATAGAAAAAGTTTGCTTCGGCAAAAAATTTTCATTATTCCGGTGACTTCAAAGGGATGAATATAGAAAAAGAAGGACGATGAGTTTAATAAACTAGCGACGAGACATCGATGCTGGGATGGATTGAAAATTCAGTTCGTTTATTACACGGCGTTTTCAAGGAGCAACGCGGAAAGAGCGACAGAATTTGCACGACGAAGGAAAGTTCAAATCAAATCCTGTTTAATTCTGTTTTTCGATTGCGACAATCTTCTGTCTCTGTCTTGCGACAAAGAGGCAGAGGGAGAGAGAAGGACAAAGAGGAAAGAGCAAAGAAGAACAGTAGGGAAGAAAATGAGAAAAGAGAAAAACGGGGAACTCTATTTACGAGCACCGTTTCAACCAGCCGGAGCAGGCTTTAATACGTTTCAATAAACCTATCCGGTACAAGAATCCGCCGTTTACTCGATTTACCTGAGGAACTGGCACGAGTAGCCTCTTTTTGTTCCCCTCTCCACGCTGTGTTACCTCTAACACAGACTCTCGTACCGTGATTGAAGCGAAAATTTCTGTGAAAATAATCGATGGAGAGGAATGAACTTCGCGATTTCCTCGATTTGCATTCACCTCGTAAGTATATCGTGTTTCAATTTTGTTATTCGAACGAACGTGCTAACTGAGAATAACCGCTTGCTGTCTATCGATGCTAAAGTCTCTGTGCGAACAATTGTTTCAGAGGAATGGTGAAGGAAGTTGGTGATTTTTAGAGCATCACTTTCGAACTTTTTTTACAGTTCATATTAAAGCCATGTTAAAACCTATTTGGACCTATGGGATCCAACTATGGGGAACAGCGAGTAATTCCAACATAGAAATTCTTAAGGATTCCGATCAAAAACTCTAAGATCCTTAATAGATGCACCTTGGTTAATGTTACGACCGTTCGCGGAGAGACGCGGTCGCTAGGAAAACGCGTCAGCGAGAGGCGTAAATTCTCGCTACGATTCTGTTAATCGACGCCGCGAAATAGTCGTTCCCCTGTTTCGATTAAGATAACAGAGGTGGTTCAATGAATGTAACACTGTATTAACAGGTTAACATATAATAGTATATTTGATAATAATATGATGAACACACCACAAATTGTTTAACAATGAATATGGTAAATATATTACAGAAGGTTGACTCGATTTTACGATATCTCTCAATGAATTCGTTAGACTATGCGATTTTGATTTTGCTCGTCAGACCTCTCGATGTGTCACGTTTGGCTCGTCAGAAGGGACTGGATTGCCCTGCGATCGTTTCTTTGTCTTCTTTGGAACACGACCCCCATTATGCTCGGGTCACGGCACCGTTCGCGCTTATGATCACGTATGTGCCACCGCTCGCGCTTATGATCACGTATGCCACCTTCTTGTGTGGGAAACGTAACGGACAAAAATCGACGTTTCTAGAGCTCGCTGCTTGGCGACAATTATGCGCTCGTCTATACATTGTATATGATCCATCGGGCAGATAAGACGATCTGCCTGCGACGCTGTAGGACCGCAAGCAACGGTTAGAAAATACAGCCTGTGGTAAGCCTCGTGGCGTAACAATATGTTACCAGTGAAACAATCGCGACCTTAAGATACCTACAGTTAAAGAAGAAATATCCAAATTCAATAATAGATGTGACATAAGAATTAACAACCACCAAAACCCACTAGTTACTCAATTACTTGACACGACGGATCAAATCCGCAGACTAAAAAGACATTACCCTTTAGATTTAAGCGTTAGATTTAACTAGAATCAAACGTACGATAAACACTTATTATTGAAGATATAGTACCACGCTAGAATAATTGACTCATAATTCTCAATGAGAATTGATTGTAAAATTCTTCCAAATAAAAAGAAAGAAAAAAAGATAGTTCATATTTATCGACGTATTATCTCCATCTATCAGATGGATTAGCTATCGTTCTTAAAATTTGTCATTCTTTCGTTGTACACACTTTTGTTAATAACGTGATAGAAGTCTCGATATTCGAAGAAATAAGAAAAAATATCGAAGAATTAGGAAGGTGTCTTCGACTCCTACTATCGTCACTGTAATTTATCTCACTGTGTTACTATATCTTCTAAATTTATTTATTGATATTCTTGCTCTGCTTCCTTATTGTTCTAGCTATTGGATTTAAATATCAACATTAGTTTCAAATCCTTCGTTCACTTATTCGCATTTGCAATTTCTTTGCATTTGCAACATCCGAGAATTTCGTTTTCACAGAAAGAAATCTGCTTTGTGGCATCTAACTTATTTAGCATTTAATAAATCTATCGCAGTAGAGTCGATGAAAGAACGATACAACGAAAAGGGAGAGATTATTTGATTCGCGATATGAGGATGAGCGTTTAATTAAGCGCGAGATTGTGGTTCGCGCGTTCCTCTCGAGAAGCCGGAGCAATTAACGATGTATCTGGCACGGGGCAAACAGAATTTTCGATTTCTTTGTTTGACTTTCCGTTAATCGCTACCGTGGCGTACAAACAGCGCCGTGGATTTTTCAATTAGCAGCCTCTAGTAGACCGGTTGTTTGAACGTCCAACCCCACCATCCGACCTTGTTGGCGTAATTAACGAGCAATCGCGATTCACATCTGGAACATCACTCTGTCCAGCTCCGATCCGAAAATCCTACCAAGCGTACGTGTTTTGCGCAACGAGCGTTCAGAATATTAGTCGAATGCTTGGATCGGTTTCAATGCCTTCGCGTAATGTTTGGGAATAGAAAATGAAGGAACGTTTGGGGGTTTGCATGGTGTTTAGGTGTCCGATTGCAATTGAGAATGTTTAATTGTTGTTCCAATCGGTTTGGGATTTCACGCGTTTCCAAGTTGTTCGATACGATTCCGAATTGAGTGGAATTGTATCCAACGAACGTAAAGCGTCTCATTGGTACGAGTTTTGCAAAAATTTATTAAGGTTTATTTAGTCTGAATGAATAATTTTTGAAGTATTTTTTGTACAAGAATTCTCTGCTTTTTTTTAAAGGACGTTGTCTCTGGGAAAGTTTTCGTTGCAACGAACACTTTGACGAGATAACAGACAAATACACTTGAAATATAATTTCCAATAGAAGCTCCATTTTCCAAAGAAAGTTATACGAATGTGAAACACTTAAACTTCGTTATGATCGAAGCTAAATGATCTCTTCCATCATCGTCCATGATACAGCCACCATGTAATTGTACGATAATATCATACGTCAAACATATATCGTAGTATATCCCCATTCACTAAATAAACCCTATTTACCAAAATAACCGGCGCGAATTCGAAACACGTAAATCCAACTTCACTATACCAACCCTTCGGCATCGTGTATAAATACACGTTCACGCGCATACCACCGTAGAAAAAGCGAAACTTTCCACAAATGAAGTTGACGGCAACAACGAGTTAACGACAACAACAAGTTAACGACAAGCAACAGCGAACGCGCGTCAGAACGTCGAGGCCAGAGCGGAAAACGTTTCCATGCTATTGGTCCCGGCACTTATGGCCGTCGCTATACCGCCACCACTATCGACGGCAATCCATTTATCGGTCGGCCACTATTAATGGTCCATGCGTACATGGATTAACGTCCACGAGGGCGATCGAGGAAGCGCCCACGCGCAAACTACGCCACCGGTATTGTGGAGTTTTTGGCCGTGGCCACGTAATATCGTCGGCTAGGCCAGTGGGTAAACTGGTTTTGGGGTTGTACGTTCACCATACCGAATCACGACGAACCCCGGACATTGCATTAAATCTGATGGGCCGTGTGTGTGCCACGCGCTCGTTCCTAGTTACCATTTCGTTTTAGTTAACAATATGTGCCACACTGTTGAGATTTTACGTGGATCGAAGTACGGGGGTTGGTCGATTGTTTGGCGAACCATCGTATCGGGTTGGTGATTCGCTGTCGAGCTTGGTGAAATTGTAACTGGTATTTGCGATCGATATTGAGCTGATTGTAGCTAGTACTGGCTTTCGATTCCTGTCAAAAGTCACGATTCAATGAAACCTCGGACACGCGTGTGGATATTGTTGTAATTGCTCTCGGCTATAGGGATGATACTGATGGCGTATGTCAATGACCATTTTCTGCTATTAATGCCCGCTCTTCCTATACGGAGATTTGTCTGCACATTGGAAGGAAATTTTTGTTGATTCTTTGATTTGAATGTCGCTTTATCGTCATGCAAAGGAATATTTCTCTGAATTTCCATACGATACATACGAAATACCAGAAGATTTTTTTCTTTTAGAACGATGCCGGTGGACAAGAGGATTGCAGAAACGACGGAGAAGGAATTATTGTTGAGAACGAAACAGACTGGACAATTCCAGAAGGCTTACTGTTGCCGGGTTCTGTCGTTGAATCGTCTTTATTCTCGATATAATCGTGAAATCCGCCTATTTCCGGCCACACAAATACGCCTTACTGAATTCCTTGGACTTTACGGTGCATTAAACTCTCGATTAATTTTGCCTTGTACCGTGGAAAACAAATTTCAACAACTTTTAAGCGAATTAAAAAACTGTACTTCATCGATGAGCTGTCAACAAGTTTTCCATTCATTAAGGAAAAAATCCTAGAAGCTCTTGCTCCCGTCTTTCCTTCGTTATACGGAAATTTTTAACATAGTACCTCGGGAAGCGTGAAAGGCAACTTCAACGCCGTAAATTTATAATTATTCTCGCTATCTCCTTATGACACATAAATTAACGAAAATAAGATTTCTTTTTCTCGATGTTCGATACTAATTGCATACTCTAGCAATGAACAATTTTTATTTGACAAAAAATAGAGACCTTTACTTTGATCTTTGAGGGGTTCAACTTTAGCGTCACAGTTTCATGAAAATACGTTTACTCCGACGCAATGGAGGCCTCGTACACTAAAAAGCAACCCTCCAATTCACGGCTGGCTAAATCGTTCCCTCGTCCCAAGAACCCAATGAGAAGCGGTGTGTAAGTAGTAACGTCCGACTTGTGTCAGCCAGCACTCGCACCCGTGGCATTCTCTTCCAAATATTTGTTGTCCCCTATCCGTTCACCCCTGCGACGAATTAACCTTTCCACCCTCTTTCACCAATTTATTACGCTATGTAAAAGGATCTGTCTAACGTTTTCGCTTTTCTTCCGATGCTCTAACGGAGTGTCGGGGAAAAAGGTCAAAAAAAGAGGTCTCGGCTCGCGAATGGAAATTAGGGAGGAGAAAACGAGAAAAAGGAGGACAACCTGCTGGTGGACGTAGATAAAACGCCTTTCTCGGAGGGTAACGGAAACAGGCGGCTGGAACGAAGGACAGAGAAGAAAGCCGTGCGAGTGAAAGAGACGACGAAGGGGATGCGCGAGGATGGGATTGAGGCAAAGCTTTGTCCACAGGCGTACTGTTCATTTGCCTCTGACAGAACGGATTAAAGGGATTCGTTCGTTTCGTGGACTGAGCGCGTTCTTCCTCTTCCCTGCGATCCCTCCAAGCCGCGCCCTCTCTTTCTCGCCCTCTCTCTCCTCGTTTTCCGGGGGTTGGAATTGTTTGCGGGCATCGAGTGCACCGAATAGACGCGCGCGCGAGTCTACGTGACGAAACGCGAGCAGAGGAACAGTCGGGTAAATGGAACGAGCTTTTATGCCTCGATACATGCCTTTCACTTCCTTCTCCAACCCTCTTTCCAGCCAACCCCTCGACCGCGACGATTTTCCTCTTCCTTCAGCCAACAACCATAAGTCGCGGCGATGTTTATCAAACGCTGCAAAGAATTAAGCTTGTTACTGCAATTGTTGTCACGTTTAACGTTCTAAGAACAGGATTAGTATCGAAGATGGATAGTCACGATGATTATTGGGATGTCTTGGGACTTAGGATATTGTATTTTGTGGATGATCGACATAGTTGATCGAACCGTGATGCGATACTATGATTGTCATATCTTTCGAAGCACGAACAAAGCGATAGAAAGATAATTAGCCGCAGAAGATATTCTCTAGTCTTATCGTTTCTTTCTCAGAGACGCAGGAATCGCGATCGTCTTACGGAGTTCTTCATTGGCTGAAAATGTTTTATAGTCACGACGCGACGGAGTTGTTTGTACTTCCGTTTCTATTTCAACTGGCGGGTTTGGTCTTGCGCAGACAGTTGAAAAGCAATTACGAAGTTTCTATTCGAAAAAATATTGTTCTTGGGGAGAGTTGAGAAAAAGAAAATAACGAAGGACAAAGATATATATAAATGTACAGCTTTGTTTCTTTTTTCTAAACATTAAAGGAACTCGGTATTTGTAAGTTGTTCGAAGAAACATATTTTTATGGATCGTTGGACTCGAAATTGACCTATTTACAGGAAGACTGGTTATCGATCGACTTTAATCGCGAGTCGGTTAATTGCCGGAGTTTTGTCGAAGTAATCAGGGAATATCTTTTGCGCAGTAACCTCGATCATTATAATTCGGGCTTCATCCTTCGTTGAACGCTTCTATTTATGGACGTGTGAATCACGAGATACCAGGCTGAAGATATCTAGTTCCTATATCCCTTGGCTTATAGCTTAATAAAACCAGGACAATATGGATATCGGTAACAGTGGAGAAATTGTGCTTCACCTTCACCAGTATCAAGTCAGTCAAGAGGTTTAACTCGATTTTCTCTTTGGAAATTTTATTCTATCTCAACTTCGCGAGTTTTACTTTCCAGATAGCGGCAACTTTCTTCTTCCGAATGCCTGAATATATTCTTGTCTCAAGAATTCCAGAAAATACAAATTCCTGTGGTGTCATACGGTTGGTTTTCTTTATCCTATTTGAATTGTCTATATACCAGTTTTACTTCGATCTCAGAGGTTATACAAATTTATACAGTAAGCCACATTTATATACCACAGATAGTAAGAAAATCAACAAGAAACCCCCAAATCTCAGCTCCGCTCCTCGTTCATACTTACAGAAGCCTTACATTCAAGAATGTCAAGAAATACAAACTTTTTTATCAAATTACTTACAAAAAAGATCATAAAATACTTTACAAAATAGCTCCTATATTCTCATTTCAATGCCACGGGTTATACGAAAACTAACAAAGCTCTAGTTCATCTTCATCCCTGAAATTCAGGGGCTGCAAGAAAAATGATTTTTTAAGAAATATGCTCTATGTCCATTCATGTCCCTTCACCTTTTTTAAGTCATTAGAATGTTTATGCAAATTCCTATTTTTACGAACACCGCCGAACTACATAAACAAAATTCAACTACAACTAATCAATTTAATCTTCAAATACTACTATAACGAGCACCTAATCTCCTTAGGATGTTACAGCTGAGCATCTTCCAGATGGATTTTTTACAAACTGTCTATCCATTCTATGAATTTGTGCATCCTTAAGTTTTACAAAAACGCATGATCGTCCGCAGTCTAACGATCGTCATCCATCCAGATCCTCAAAAAGAAAAAGACCATTGGTTTCTTAAGAACGGAAGCACCTTGTTTCGGATCCGAAAAATTCTGCCGGATTTACGGAACAGCTCCTATTAAGCAGGGCAAGAGGAGCTAGCTGGGCGTCTTTCGCGAAGCCGATATATCTTTGGTAGCGCGTCTGTCGGCCATTCGTTCTGCTCGTTGGCCAAATCCTCGGGATCCAATCCCGTCCCATTTCACCGTCGCTCTTTTTCGAAGCTGCGCGATCGGCGATTCTCTCGCTTCTTCCTTTGTTCCTGGCCGGAAGGGGATTAGGCAAGGCGGCGAACGAACGTGGAGACGGGAAATGGAAGTGTCAGGGACCGGCCGTGATAATATCCGGCCAACGTTAACTAGCTTCTTTTCCCTAACGCGAAATTATCTTGACCGAGGTGAATCCTGGATCTTAGGTACGACCCATTGGGATCGGTTCAATGGAAGAGCTCGACTAGCCGGGATGGAAATGAATTTGTTCTACCGTCTTCTGTGGTAAACCGTAGCCTACAGCTTGGCAGATTGCGGAAAGGGACAATGTGGATGTTGAGATTTTCTTGTAACCCTTGGTCGACCATTTTTCAGACGCGAATGGATAAAATGGTTTTTGTTAGGTTTCTTACAGTCTGTGATATATCCTATTGAAAGATATAGCGATTATTCTGTGCACTTTTAAGATCTTTCTTACAAGTAAGTTAACGTAAGCGGAACGTCTTTTTAAAAAGCAGTAGAAGTTTGTAATGATCAGACAGAGTAGCGCATGGTCGAATCGCTTTCAATCGGACAGGTATAATCGATACGAGGTTGCGTAGGCAAATTTTCGAGAACTAAATAAATAATTTGAGAAATTATTTGACATAAATTGTTCGGAAATAGAACAATTTCGGGCCGTAACGTAACTAACAACAACCTTTAAGAACGCGTTGTTAACAAGTAAATTTTCATGCTTCCTAGAGGGAAATATTCTAAATGAGCTACAATCTCGTAAAGGTAGTAGATGGATCACTTTGGAGCTTATTTACCTCTAGTGTCTCTTAAAGCTGTATTTTCTTGCTTTCTAATTTCCATCGTTATAATTTTACGAGTAAAAGACGGTTAAGCGATCAACAAGAAGAGATGTTGAAGCTTGGACGAGTTTCTTTGTCCTTTCTCTTTGTCGCCTTTATCGAGTGAAGGATTGATATTAAAGATCTGGTAGAATGTCCAAAGACAGGCGAAGAATTTCGTTTCGCTGGGAACGAATTTATCGGACATGGTTGCATAGTTTGCGTAAAGCTAGCAGCGTGGATCCTGTTTGGCGCAGCTTGGCGATCGCTAGAGGAACGTGGGCTCGTTACGACGCTCATAGAACTTCGGAAAGTGCTCACCCGCTTCAGGGGGTGCACGAGTTTCGAAAGATATGGCCAGCTTCGATTAATTGTTTCCCAATTTTCTCAACTATTTGATATTTCATACAATATATACGTATAACTTTCAGAATATGATTTTGAAAATATCGCAGTACAAACCAGGCTTTGAACGTTGAATGTAAAATAATACAGCTGCAATTGCAATTAAATAAAGAAGAGACCAGTGTCGTTGCTACAACTAGAATCGTATCTCTTGAGAATCGATATTTTATTTATTCTATAAACTTCCTATCGAATAAGCAAATAAAAGTACAGTGTCGTTTTTATAGTACAATCTGTTTCTCTAAGAACCGTTGATTTATTTACATTATATGTTTATTGAAACTACCTTATTTAATCGATTCGTCGTTTACCTCTAACAATACGCGAACGAGGGGTAAGGACGAACATCTCGTTTGGCGAATTCCAGGGGTGAAAACGTCTCGAGTATTTTTCTCTCGTCGTCCTGAGCATGCACAAGACATTTTTCTATCGTGAGGAACGCTCAAGAAACCACGAGAGAAGGAGGAGGAGTACCAGACAGGACAAAGGCAAAGACGAGGTAAGAAAAAGGGGGTAGAGAGATGGAAACACCCCATCTGATCCCTTCTCGACCACGAGAGACGTTTCACGGGACAATGAATCGAGCCTCCTACGTGCTTCGACTTTCTTTCGAAATAAAATGTCTGCGAAGATACTCGTTCCTTAAGAATTTCTGCGGCGCTTAATTAACGAGGCGTCTGCAATTAGCGGATGCTGGAATCTTGCCGAGAAGTCTCGCTGATTGATCAAAAGCCTGTTGCTTGATGATATTCTGAGTGGAGTTGAAGGAAACTTTCGTCGTTTTGGATCGTAGTTTACGAGTGTTTCCGTTTATTATATCTTCATAGTAGGACAGTAAATTTAATAATATCACAAATTTCAAATATTAATTCGTCAGCCGAAAGAATGTCAATGATATTTCTGGCGATTTTGTCAATAAATTCTAAAGATATAAATTTATAATATCCTTTAGCCATTAAATCTCTCCTGTGACGTAAATACGAATTTATAATATATTTAAACTGTTCAGAAATGACGATCAAAACTTCAGTAGTGTCATTTATCGATCGAAACAGAAATAACGGCACAACTTTAATTTTCCTATAAATTCCAAAAGTATTTTATAATATTCCCTTGCAATATAAAAATCTACGTAATCAAAATTAACGTAAATATACCAACAGTAAAATAATGATAATGCAAAAGTATCGTTATGTATCAAAGATATCTATGAACCCTGACTTAACGCGGAAGACAGTCGGAACTCGTACGAAGAGTATGCGACATACATTCACGAAATGAATGATTCTATGCAGAAGCGTAATCCGTATGGAAGCGTACGCGTCACCGTAATTTATTCAAGTAGATTAGAACAAGTCGGTTAAGTAGAATCAGACTGTTGCAGTCAGCCGTTGCGCTGGGCCGTGCCCGTTGGAAACGGGCCAATGTTGTTCGAACGCGCGATGTCGTGCACGATACGCCGCTCGAACAAGACCGCAGACACGGCCGTGTACATGGAGCCGTCGACGTTACCCGATACAACCAGTTACAACGATTATAAGACTCGTTATCGGCCGTTTGAAAAATTTTCCAAACCCGACTAAATCCTTTATAAACGTCTGTGTTCGTTGATCCAAAAAAAAAAACATGTTTTAATGGAGCGATGGAAAAAGAATCGACGTGGGTTAATGAAAAATCAAATCTACGAAATAACGTAAGCCATTTCGGACGAAAAGTGGCTCGCGAAACTATTTGAAAACACATCATAAAAAATTTTGATCAGTCCTCGATTTTTTCATTTCTTCGAGCTCTATTTTCAAAGTTGGTATTTTTAAAAGCAAATGCAGAAAACCAAGGGTGGATTCGGTAGGTTCATTAGTAGCAGCCTGTGGAAACAATATGAACGTTATGTACGGCTCTTGTTGCAGAATAACTGAATCTAAATTCATAAAGAAAGATGAATTATATTATTGCAAACAAAAGATACACGAAACAAAAGATCGCAAACAAATGATACGCTTCTCTATAATTTTGGACGAAGAATCTGGAGCATTCACACTGACGTTTCATATGTTACGATGGAAAACAGCATTCTCCAACGAATAAAATCAATAACGAATGACCAGCGATTGTCTAAAACATTGTAGAGATTGATTAATGGGTGATTGAATTGGCATTTAGTAAACGCGAAATTATAACTAAATTTGGAAATAAAATATAATGAAACGTGGAATATTATCAGCAACGAAATAAGAACCATGAGTGTGTAAACGAACACTACGATATTCTATATTTCGAAGAAAATTGATCCATTTCGAAGCTTGTACTACGTATTGCAACGATACCCGACGTATTTCCAATAACAATCTATCCGATTATTGTTACATTTTCCCATCCGCCGATCCTTCCGGTATTAGTATCGATTCTACGAGCAACTCTTTCCTCGGCATACTCCGACCTCCTTTTTTCCACCTTTATCTCGCAACCCTCCAACGATTTAGATCACCGACAAAGGAATTCAAGCTCCTGAGAGCGCGAAACGAAACGAGAACCGACTAGTTTTTCCTTTCGTTGCTACAAAGAAGTAGAAAAAAGAGTGGAAAGAACGTAACGTAACGATCGATGTATCGTATTGTAGAAAGACAGAAAAAAAGAGACGAAAGATCAGAGTTACACACGGAGAGCTGTCTTCGGTCGTTCGCGTGGAAAACGTGGCTGATCGCGTGATCGTCAGGCTCTCTTTTTAACGAGGGGAACACGCGAGGAGGGCGCACAAACGACAGCTACCGTGAGAAAAATTGGATCTTCCGGTTGGCCGACTGCGTTACAGGCCGCGGTTCGTACCGGAACGACGTCGGTATATTTGCGCGGCTATGAATAATCAATAAACCAGCCGCACAGGAAACGGTAAACAGATGTATCTCCGTTAACCTGAAGCGGGACAAAAGGGAACACAGAGCGAGAGGAAAAAAAAGAGAGGAGAAAGAAAGGGAAGAACAGAAAAAGAGTCGACGACAAACGGGAAACACACGGTCGGCCATTTCCAGATTAGATCGCTTCGATTTTTCTGCTCGTTCACGGGTGTCCTCTGACAAAGAGGAGTCTGTTTTATCGGCTATTCGTTCGACCGCCGTTTTTCGTCCAGATATACACCGTCAGCCAAAAGTTTCGAACCGCTATGGAAAATCTGTGCAAAATCATATATTTGAGATTCTAGATCCGTATCTTTCAACTTATGAAACAAATCGTGTAATGAAAGTCGTACAACTTTCCTCTACATCGAACTCGAGTATTTAAAGAAAATGTTATCTTTGAATTTCGTATCTTTGGACAAATTTTTAACGAAGGATCTATTCAAGCAAAAAAGAAATTGTATCGTTAATATCTACATTGTTAATTTTGAATTAATAAAACAAATAGCAGGAGATCTTCATTTTTGTTATAGGTACACCTTGAAAAATGGTTGTAAACTTTTGACTGATAATGTATGTACATAAAAGTCTGTGGAACTCGGCTGAACATTCTTTAACGTGTGAAATTTTTAGTGAAACCACCCCCCGTCTGGTTCGATCTACTCTCGGAACAGTTTCGATCGAATAATCGACCTCGAGATACGAGAATAAAGAGTCTGAGAGACGAAAGTTATCTCGATAGTTCGGTAGGAAAGTTTTAGAGAACAGTCGTGTTTCTCTCGCGATGGTACCTTTCTCTCATTCCTTCGTATTTATCCTTTTGTAAGGAACCATCTTTTTTTAGCAACTCGAAGCAATTACTTCCAGTCGTTCTGCAGGAAGAAACGCAGTTACACCTCCCTTCCTATGGATGTAGGTCAGGAAGAACGAGTCGAGCGGAGTTCGGCCATTACCGCGTCGAACGTAAAACCGTTTATCACTCGCACCCCGTTTGCATGCCTAACGACTAGACCTTCGATTCTACCCTCTTTTTTGTCCCTTTCACTACGACACATTTTTCTTTGAACCTCCGTTTCTCCAAGGAATCGCGAAGAAAGGGTTTTTGACGCTTTTTGATTCGACTTTTGACATTTTTTAGGTCAATAGTAACGAACTTAATTTCATAACATTAATTCCGATTTTATCTCTTTAATGGACATCTGTGAATTTTTTGCATTCTTTCGATAATAGATATATTTCTAAATATCTTGACATTCTTTTTGAGTTTATTTTTTTAGCATTTTTTTACATGAAAATAGTGGAGAATTGATATTCAAGCAGTTTTCTTTTTCATTTTTGTTTAGCTAAAGCTTTTCCCGAAGATTGGAAAGGAAATCTTGCAAGTCGATTCGGTGAAAGAAGCACTGGATGTAGAAATGTCAGAAAAAGATTTATTGTCTGCGGGAATCGAACTGAGGGAGCCTCGTAATTGTAGTTGGACACGCTAGCGCCATTACCATCGAGACCTCTCATTCTCCTATCCTTATAACGTTGTTTTAACGTTTTTCTAGCACACAAATTTATTACCAATCCGTGTCACAAATAATATTTATAGAAACTGATGAGATTTATCTAACCATCGTTCAATCCTTTTAAAAATACTAAAAAGGCGACTCTTTATCTCTATACTACGTATTTATTATTTCCCTACACTTGATAAGTTACAGTTTTAAAGCAGAAAGAAAAAACTTCTAATTTCCGTCGAAATTAAAGAATTTCTTTTCGTTTTTCTCAAGATACAACGAGTCTCCGTTCAAGTATATTCAAATTAAAATTAAACGATTAAATGCAAAGCAACTTAAAATATACCCTTAAAATATATCCTACCTTAATCTTCAGTTTGATAAATGAAGCGTGTCTTTCTATTTATCTCCAAACTTTGACAAACTGTTCTCCTAATAGACTATCAACTGAGACTATCGGTCAAGATAGAACGTAACCACGAGGCCAAACTACTGGGTTACTGGATAACTCAAACTCAAAGGATTTCCTGTATATCATAAATACAAAATGTAGATCTGCGATCGAAGATCATGGAACAATGAAACGATACGACCGTTTTATTGCTCGGCATGAAATTTTTGAAATGCTTTACTATATTCAGAGAAGTGGGAGCGAAGAGGGATGAAAAGGGGATGGAAACGGGGTAAAGTGCGCATTGGATCCGCTTCGCGCGATTTCACCGCGGGTTTCGCAATAAAATTGGGTAATAAGCATTCCTTGGCGAGGCACGTTTCGGAAACGACTGCAGATTTTAACGGGTGGATTTCGAATTACGACACCGGATCGGAATTCATGATACGTAGCCGGTTTTATGGGAGTCAGTTAGATACTGGCGAACCTGGGATCTATCGATTCGCACGCTCGAAGCTTTCTGGAAAATTGCTGGTACGACGAACGGAATGGAAGAACGTAGAGGTATTGGCAGGAACTTTTATAGTTTTATGCTTTCCAGCTGGTTACCTGTTTACATGTACAAATATTTGTACTGTAAGTGTACAGATGCGCCGTAGTTATATTTCACTTTTGCAATATATGTAATTTTTTCGTTTGTTATTTTTATCGTTGTTTTTTTCAAACAGCTGCTCATAAATGGCGTTCAAAATTTTTTCTATAATAAAATATTATTTCCATATTATGTTTCTTGCAACATGTTTCTTTCATTGCCTAGGGATAAAAAAATCCTTCATTAATGTATTATAAAGAATACATTTTTCCTTTACAAATTTAATACGATTTGAAACTACTCGTATTGTATCCGGCATAATCAAACTGGTACCTCAACGAACTATGATCTCGCTAACTGTTTAAAAACTTCCCCGGTCATCCTCCTATTACCATTTCGCAACTTCCAACAACTTCTTCTACCTTTTCAAATGTTTATACGACTCGGGAAAATTTGAAACTTCTCATACTTTTCTCTCCACAATTAAACCATTTTTCAACAATCAAAGTCTCACAAGTTACTCGAAAAATTTATCAAAATCTACGATCATCCACCTATTATCATTGCGCCAAGAACTTCTTAACTCCCACCCTCTTTTCCACCTTTTCTTCTCGTCACAATACATTAACAATTTTCCAGGCATTAGGTACCAAGGGAAAACGTCGTTTTCACGCTTTCCACGGTTTTTATACGGCAACTTGTCGCACGGACAGAAGTCGTTAAGCCTGGCCGACTTCCTCGTGACGGCTCGTTAGATCCACGAAACAAGCCTGGTCCTTACGATGTCGTTTGCCGTGAAATATTTTTCAGCGGACGTCGAACGTGCTCGATGGCCCTGGACGTTCTGGAGCCGCGTAATTTTCTTGGTCTCTGAATGGCTGGGGTGGTTTTAATTCGTCCTCGACTTGGTTGGCCGACTAAGCGCGAATTTTTCGACTGTCGCCGAAACGAATTATTCTTTCGCTTAAATGGAATCCCAGTCTTTGTCTTTGGAGACGGCGCCGTGCGTCGATTTTTTCCTGGCGTGTAAACGTAGAGTTTTCTCAGAGAAAGAGTTTTTGAAAGAGACGAGCCTCTCTTTGTGTCTTTTCTGCTGCTCCTTTTGTTGAGAGTGTTTCCTTATTTCTTTCTTTTCCTTCTTTTTTCTTTTTTTTTTTGAGAGGAAGAGAGAAGAGCGCTTTGTCGTCGGACGATTCAAGGGATATGTGAGGGAAAATGAGATAAGATTGCACTCGCGAATTCATCAACGTGGCTAGTTAGCGGAGCTGCGGTCTAAACATGGAAACGGGTACCTTTTAAAGCAGATAGACCAGAGAAATATGGCGAGAAACTCGTTCGAACGTAAATTATTCAGCTTCATGAGACACTCGTTCGTGTTCTATGAATTATAAATTAACTCGACTTCAGAAGAGTTTGTGGATACGATCTTTAAACGAATAAAAAGAACTGGAACCGTGTTCGCCACTGATCAGAGCCAGCGTGGTATCAATTATTGATGACCCTGTCTTTTTCGCCTTGATCTTCTTTCTCTTGAGTTATGAGATTCTCGTGTTGCCTTGAGGCAAACAAATTGCAATTTTATTTCTCAAGATTCTCGTCACAATTATCTTTCTCAAACGATGCTTAATATTCAGTTAGCAACCCTTAATGTTCAGTGATCGTAACAACTTGTCCATGGTAACAACGAATCGTTTTTAATTACGAATATTTTCGAACTAACGTTATCAAATTTTGAAATAAAAATAAATTGAACGAACAGTTAGCATCGATGATTCAATAACACTTATTAATATCTTTGTCACAATGAAGAATCGTCTATTTTAAAACCAACTCTGCCGAAATGTCAATATGTTCGTCTCTAATCGAACGAATAAGAAGACAAACCGCTTGCTCATAGCGAGGCGGAGTTAAATGCAACGTCACCCAGGTCACAATGCGAATCAACTGACTTTCAAGCTGTGGAACAGGCGAAACACCGCAGTTTTAATGGAATGAAAAGCCTCGATTTTCGTCGAGTAGCTTCGCAACCAGGCATGTATATCGGGTGTCGTGAAAACGTAGAAAAGCTCGCATAGAACTCGACGACTACGCGGCTGATTACTTTTAATTAACGAAGCCCCTAATTGAGACTGTCTGAAATTGCCAGTACTAATTATACAGAGCTGCCGCAATGCTACCTCTGCTAGACGTTCCGAGAGCAAATCCAATTCGCGAGTACCACCGTTGCAATACAATGTTCCTTCTATTGTGATCGATAGCGCCATTAAACGACTTTCTTTCACGAATCACGTGAAACACGATTATAGTACTATCAAGGAGTGGCTTGTAACCTTTCATATTTTGGTTGTTAGGATGGTTGTGACCATAATCTTGTCTTCGTTTGAAACACCTGCGAAATATAAATATTACGATTTAATATAATAGATATAGTAGATAGTATAGTAGATATAGCGAACGCGAATTATTCGCGATATCATACAGTACAGTACGTTAGTTAGGAAAATTCCACTTCTGTAACAACTTTTCAGGAAAAACTTTCTATTCAAAAACTTTGCCATCCAATAAATGGCAAGAAGCGAGTCTAAGAAAAGAATGTCAATTTCATAAAAATGAAAAGAAAACGCGTTGGTAAAGCTATACGATAAATAGTAAGAAGAGCGTAAATAATTTAATATAATACGAATTTTATAAAATGTTTCCGATAGAGTTACTATGAAGCTAGCAAATAATTAAACGATAAATGGACAATGCGAAAAAATATTCGCTAAAAATCCAATTTTATAAAAACCGTTATAACGATTTTCAATCGTTAACTACATCGCAACAGATTCATTATTCAGAAAGCACCAACCTCAAGTTGGTTTCACTTGCACTCTGTTCACGGGCAATTAACAAACCGTGAACATCACCGTGCAATTTGGCGAGGTTCGCCGGCCAATGGTGCGCCGCGCGACGTGTTTGTACGGCTGCTCCCTCATTATTGTCCAGCGAAGGGATGTTGTAGCAGGGTTAAAGTAACCGACAGAGGAAAGGGACGGGTGGAGAAACGACGTGGAGCAATCGCGCCCCGTGGCGTCGTTTTCTGTCGCCACGGCCTTTATTGCCTTCGATAAATGTGTTTCCACGTCCGAGCCGTGGTTCCCTTTTGTCCCACGTTTACACAGAGCCGGCTGGCTAGAGCGGATGCGGAAATCGCGGTGGAATCGAAACCGAAGTCCACGGACAAGAATATCCAGCCATATCCAGAGATAGAGCCGGCGCCCTTTTTACGGATGTTATCGACAGCAACTTCCTCCACGGTGACGTGGATCGGTAGGATTTGAGAAATCGCGGGGATGAGGCTGGGAACTGTCGCGGATGATGAGGCGTGGAAGGGATTGTTTTTTAAAGGCACCTTTCGTGCATTTAGAAGGATAGGACTTCTCTTAGAATTGGAAGCTTTCGACGAGTGTCTTTTTAATCGAATTTTCACTTCTACTCGAAAGTTTCAGGATGCCTATTTTCAACTAAATTTTCTATATTTGATGGTAGATTAAAAATCTTAAATTGAATTAAGCGATTGTGATCTTCGTGAATTATTTATTAGTTCTATATATCTCTTGTATTTACTGTTGAATACAGGATGATAAACATAATATCCATATAAATATATGTACGCATAAGCGATATATAAATGACTTAATTTACGTTTTTCAATAACAAATTTTATTCATCATTTAACTTCTTGGTTCTCATTAGTATAATAAATCGTTTAATTGGTTTATCGTTCTTGCGTATTCTAAGAATATAGACAAGGGACACTAATAGAGGAAAAACATTCGTATTTGAAATTCGGAGGGTAGTTTTCTAATGAACGACATCTATATCGTTACCGAACACCGTAAGATTATTATACATTCAAACTAAATGAAATACAGAAATCTTCCAAGAGTTGCCATTCACTCTTTGTGCCATTTTTACGACATTGATCGCGTTTTTGCAAGAGGAAATGGCAAGAGGAGAATCATAAGGAAGACGACGATGCGAAAAGTACATCGGTCTAGAATCTTTCGATCTGGCGATATATCAGCAAGATCAAAGCGATTTCAGATCTCTACAGAAACTATTAAGTTTCCGGTTGATATCAAAGTAAAGAAGGAGACCGGAAACGTGGTGATATTTCGAAGTGGTGGTAAATGTTGAACAATTTCAAAACCACCCCTCCCAGTTCAAACAGCTCGACTGCAACTAGCTCGCTGAAAGCTTTTGATACCGTTTTCAACTTCAGCATTTGCAAGTTAGCGAGGCCCGTGTTTCCCAGGCGGTCTCAATTATTTCGCGCGTTTTAACGTCGTGGAATCATAAAAGACACGCGGGCAAGCAACGCGCGACGTGACAAATATTTAATTAAAGGGATTTCAGGGACGTGCGGGGCTTTGAAATTTAGATGGAAATCCTCGAGCGGCGCTCGCGACTGACCCAGAAACATCGGATATTCTTTCATCCCCTTCTATCTCGCTCATTTCTCTCTCCCTTCTCCCCTCTGGTCGTTGGCGGCTGTTTCCTGGCTGAAACGACGCGAAGTTTCATCGTCGAGCCTCTGTGTGCGGCTCATGCATTTATTCAGCCTAATTACACACACCGTGGACCGATCAGAAATTCTTCATCCCTTCCGCCAGGAATTTCTTATTCGCTCGTTTCACCAAACCATCCGAAAGCAGGATCCCACGCCTTTCAACTTCAGCAGCAAGAGAAGTTGTGGCGAAACGTCGACGTCGCTAGAAAAGGTTACCTGGTTCGCTCAAACAGCATATTCGACGTTCGATCGATCCCCTTCTCGCGCCCGTCTTTCGTTTTTTCTCACCAATTGTCTTCCGAACCGACGACGCGATGGTGAAAAGCGGTTTCACCACGCGTTGATGCGATGGAAAGTAGTTCACGTCTGACTCGACACTGAATTTTACGGTACGTTTGCTGATAAAGGAACAAATTTCATTGTGATTTAGACGTTCCTCCCACTGTGGAAGTTTGCTCCGAGCAGTAACATTATAATTTAACGCGCGATGTCCGCGTTTATCTCGTTGCTACGGAAAAGTGAGGCACGCTTCCGGCCTCGCTTCCTCTTTTCCTTCCCTTTTTCGTTGTTATTCCTCTTTTTTTTTATTTTTCCTTTGCTCTGGTAAATAGAGGATAACGTAACGACGATGTTGCCGTATTATATCTCTGTTAAAGCGAGATAAACCGACGCATATTGCCAGGCCGCGCATTAAGTCATGGTTTTACAACAACGGTATGGTTGAAAAATGGCGAACCGCGCCAGCTTGAGTTTACCTTTTCATTAGTAGCGCTACCGTGACGATGGAAAACGGGATTAAAATATGGGTGCCGTGTCCGATCTTGATGTAATGCCAGCAATGCTAATAACGCTTGTATTTGCGTAACTTTCTCCTCGTACAATGGAGCTGCGTAATCGACGGGTTAAATACGAGAATGCGGAGAAATGAAACATGGCGTAGATGTATTCAGGAGAATATTATTAATTTAGTTAATGGCAATTTATATTTTCAAAATATATAATTGGTTTCTACCGTGGGAAGTTTTAGTTGTAGCGAACAACTTCGCAGAAGACTTGATATTTTACGATAAATTAGAAGAAACCTGTACAATACCGTACACTTTATTTATTTCTTCAATTAATTGAAACAATCCGATGATAATTACGTTCTATAGTAATTTATCGAATCTAGTTGATTTTTAAATATTTCCCTGAATATTATCCGTCTCGTTTAATAACCACAAATATGTATTAAACAAATACAACTGAAAAATGACAAATGCTTCTCTCCCCTTGACTCGAAGAAATTCATTCACAAACAACTTATCGTACTGGTACTTGAAAAAATACAAACTATCATCGAAGGAAGTTTAAATTACAGCGCGCAATTTCGCCGAAGAACCTGGCAATCTACGATGAATTACCAATAGTTATTATTAATTACGCTTTTTCTTTCCGATCTTCCGCTACCCCGGGAAAACGCGTTCCAAGTCAGAGAGCGCTACTGCATCCCTCGTTAACAATTTACAAATGGCAATCCATTAAGACATCCAAAGGGAACGATTTCCATTCGACTAGCTTCCGTGGAATAAAAATTTCTATCCACGGAAATCTCGTCCCTCCGCTCTTTCTCTTTCTCGTCGCTCTTTTTCTCTTTCAAGGATGGAAGAACGCTTCGACGCTTCTTTGCTCGAGGAACGGAAGTCCTCGAACGTCGAATATTCGCCGGATAAATGAAATTTTTCCTCGACTGCTTGCATTAATCGGTCTCCTCGAGGATCGTGTGCCTCCGTATAATACGAAGAATCTCGCGAGCAAAGTTTCTCCCCGAGGAAAATCTCGCGTTCTTCCGCCACCGTTGACTTCCTCGACGTCAATCACGTCTCCAGTACCATTAGCGATTAATTATTTCCAAGCTTTTATGGAGTGAGCTAACTGGAAAATCAGTGAGGAAGTATCAGTGAGGTAATAATATCGAACATTGTCACTAGGATCAGGAAACGTTGCAAGATAGCGAGACGATATTACATAACGTCTACCGGAGCTTCACAGAGCTAAAAGACGCTTTATAACATCGTTGCAAAAGTTGAGAATATTGTGAATCGATTTACAACGTTGTTTAATATCGTAACAAAGCTATAGGAGACCCTTCGTACAGCTTTAAAAGGTTTACACAGGCTGTTTGCTACATTGGCTATCGTCGCATCGTAAAGCTTCAACGTGCGTTGTCAACATTGTCGAATATAGTTGAATACCATTTGCAGAAACTTGTCCGTTTCAATACACTTTCAAACATCTTTGAACTTTGTGATACATCGAAGTAAAGCCCTGAAATCCTATTTGTAATATTCACTATGCAATATTCATCGCGCGTATTTGAGATTCTCTCCATTCATTTCCATTTTCCGAAAGACTTTTATCGTCTTCCCTTTGACCTTTAATTTCGTTTCGATCGTCCTCTATCTCGTTGATCATTTAATACACATTAATTTAGATTGCTTTTAATTTAACTGATTATTTCAGCCATTGATCTCTCGATGTTACGATCCACTTTACGATATTTTATGCCATTATATCGCGTTAAATAATACGACAATATTACGAATAATACGATGCTCGTTTTCGATCTCGCTTGGCTTTTATTACGAAGAAACATTTAATCCTGTTTAGCAAGAAAGCAAAGATAAAATTCGTGCGTTAAGGGATTAATGGTCGGTAACGCTACAAAGCAGCATCCAGTTGGCAAACGGTAAATTCTTTTCCTCTAGTCAATAATCATTACCAATTCCACAAACTTTTCAATCCATCTACCTGAAACTTCCAGTCGAAAGATCAACATCCTCGATCTTGCCCCTGCACTTCGTTTAACGTTTCACGATTACGAAAAAATGGGAAAAAATCGCGGAACTCCTGGCTTGTCTCGAGGGACGTACAGAAATCTCACGATGGAAAGTTTCACGAGTTTCCGGTCGATAATCATCGAAGAGCGTGGTCAATCGGAAAATTTTGCTCGCGGAATCGGGGAAATTCAATTCGTACGCGATCGTTGAACGAATTCTATGGAATCGAGCAGATCGAAAGAAAGTTTGTAACGCGTGAAACTCATCGGAATATCGCTGATCACGAACTGACCAGTGAACGCAGGCTATCGTTTCAGAAAACAGGCCAACTTGCTTCTCATTGAGTCATTAAACGGCCCGAAATAAATTCTGGTTTACGTCTATTAAACTCACTTTCGTGGTTGATCGGAATATCGTTCGAGAAACTCGATTTCTTTTATCAAAACGAGGTTTTCGTTTTCTAATTTAATTATTTGTACACGTAGGGGCTACACATGCGTGAAAAAAATGAGTTTTCGAAAAATATAGATAAGAAAGCATAGTTGTACAGCAAATTTAAGATAAAGATAACGCATCGTGGATCGCTCGCCTGAATAATACGTCACTGGCGGAGAAGAGATTTATGCGATCCGGAAAACCGCTAGCTAGGGAGGAAATAGGATTTTGGGGAATCTCAGTGGAAATATTTAGATTTATAAGCGTGACATTGAAATAATAACGATTTACTTAAAGACGTATGTGATGCGTTAAAATCGATCAGCGCAGAGATATACAAACTATTTGTATGATCATTTCATGTAACAAATGCAGATCAGCGACATCATCTATGTTCCTCCAGAGACCTCAGATTAAGTAATGACATTATCGGTGAATAATCATGGCACGTTCTGCTCACAAGGGCTCACAGAAGAAATCTACGTTGAATTTTTTTGAGGGGTAGCATGTGTTTCCTAAAATAAGGAGATCAGATGAGAGATGCATATTTCAGATGGGGCCTAACGAGGATATCAGTATAATAATCGAATTGTCGATGGCTGGGTGAAATCAGAGGAATAACAGAGAATAACAACACAGAATGCATAATAAACTCTAAGACTCTTGAGAATGTTTTTCGAATATTTACAAAGCCAAGAGAGAAGATTAGGCGTGAGTCATAAGATCAATTATCGTTTACAATCAGAATGACAAAATTGATGCTAGAGAGATAACGGAGTCAGAAAGTGAATAATAACAAAATATTTTTTATTCTGTTTGGAAGAATAATACCGTATTCTTCTGGTGATCAGCTTTACTTTTATCTTTCTGTGATATTAAATAAAAAAGAACTGATGAACAAGAAGAGATTTCAAAAGAAAATTGTTGTAGTGACTTTTGGAAGAATACTGTATTCTTCTGCTGATCAGCTTTACTTTTATCTTTCTGTGATATTAAATAAAAAAGAACTGATGAACAAGAAGAGATTTCAAAGAAAATTATTATAGCGACTTTTGGAAGAATACTGTATTCTTCTGCTGATCAGCTGTATTTTTATCTTCTGTGATATTAAATAGAAAAGAACTGATGAACAAGAAGAAATTTCAAAAGAAAATTATTGTAGCGACTTCGTTAATTATACGACTTGTTGTCGGTTCTGAACAAATTCGCGCGGGATAATAGTGGATGTTTGGTTATCTCACACGAGTATCGCGAGGACATATGCGTGTTCTGTCGTAAATTCGACCGGTCGACCTACATTCGCGAATAAACGCCGGCTGTATAACCCAGTTATAAGACAGGTTTCACGGTTTCCGCCATTTCTTCCTTTTGCGGAACAACTTTCCACTTGCTGATTGCGAAACCTGTTCACGTAGTCGCAGGAGCGTTATGAGGAAACGGGGGAGGATTGATTATGAAGTGCGGTGAACCTGTTGGAATCGGATACGTGGGTGATAGGAAGCGTTGCCGATTGTTTCAGCGATATTTGATGAAGACTGTCTTACGTAAAGAAGGGGAAATGGATGATAACGTTTGACATTTTGTTTTAAATTCGGATCAACTCGATGGACGAACTTGATAAGTTGGTTTTTCACGCCTCTCCTCTTTTTAAAATTGTTTGTATCTCGAGCTCTCGTTTTTAAGATAGTATGATTTGACTTTAGCCTGATTGTGACGTATCCGAGTTTGAATTAATTTGCCAGATTAACTTTTTCGGCCATTGGATTTTCTACAATTTTTAAAGCTTCTTCATACGTGATGATACGAGTTTGGACTAGGTTGATGGAGAGTTGGTTGGACTAATTTTTTGGACCATTGGCTTTCTCACAACGATAACCGTATAATATACTATAATATGAAATATAAATTAGGCTACGATTAACGCTGATCCTAATACTCCGAATTGTTGATGATAAAAGTGTCTTTATATCGTGATTAAGTAACTTCTAAAATATTTGTTAACGACTGAATCTTATCATCCCCTGAGTAGAATCGATGTACGTTGAGAGACTACGTCGAACAAGATAAACTACCAACTCATAGGAAGTGAGACCCGTAAGAAGCGAATCACGAAGACCAACAGATTCGGTCGCGATCTGTCGGCAATTTAATGACTGGAAACGAAGGAACAAGTAGTCTTCGTTTAAACTGCTAGTTTCCACCGTGGTGCAAGGTCGATCGAGGTTCCTTTAATGAGGGACAACGTCGGCAAAGAGATTCGGACGGCAGATGCGATAACATATAAAAGACACGCGAACAGTTTTGCACGCTAGAAGAAAGGAAATTGGCAGCTGTTGGACGCAACGAGGATGCAAGATCGCGATAGCATTTGGAATTTGCATGTTCCCTTAAAACAAGGATGGTGGGAAATCTGATTGGTTGGGACGATGCTTACGCTATAGCGACCTCGTATCGTGAATCCGCGTACGAATTAGAGCCGGTGGTACGAATGTGGGTCACTATATACCCCTCCGAACGACTTTCACCGCGATAGAAAACACTTGGATCGGTTTCCAAATGGAGATTTAACGATTCGATGCAAACGTATAATATCTATATGTATTTGTGAAAGAAGTACGAACCTCGATCAAAGCTCTCGCATATAACATAGATCAAAGATTGAAAAAGTTTGTGGAAACAGACAAAAGCTAGAAATCATATATGTATATGTATCACGTTGCAGATAGCTGCATTTTTTTCAACACACGATATGAAGAAATATGTGACGTTTTATTTAAAAGATTAAAAATTAGAGATCAATTTGTTATTATTTCTTTTTCTTGCTATCAAGTTTCGTTTTGAATAATATTATGAATATCAAATTTCTTGACTATGACATTTCATTTAATTCTTTGAATTTTATATATTGTCTCATTCATATCCGTTCTTGTGCCTGCATCTTTTATATGTTTACGCTTATCAACAATAAATCAACAGTCTAATAGTGGTTGATTTTTAAATAGAACAACTTGCGACAGTCGGACACGAGTACAGTTAGGAATCGTGATTCCTAAAAAATTATCAGATCGGATCGATGAATTAAACAACGTACGAGGTATGTTATCTTGCACCTTGTTAGCGAGCTACTGCATTATTTACCGTCTCGTCTTCGTCACGCGAAATTAGATGCGTCTCCGTTTATTATTCCCTTTGGTGCGTACCAATCAGCGCGAAATTTCGCGCGACAGGAATTCCATTTGGAAATCCCGACGCAGGGATGCATAGATGCCTGTCTCTGTGAATAACCGAGTCTCTCCGAGTCTGTATCGATATACTCAAATTCCAGTTAGTCGAATAATTCGACCAACGAACGAAAATCACGTTTCCCACGAATATAAAAGAAATCGTGGAACCGATAATTGAACGACATTTCGTTAATCTTTACAGATTGAGTATGTTTTTTCGTGATCTCGCGTTGGTATGTTTGAACAGAGCGTGCAAACAGCGGTTCCCAAAATGGGGTTGTGACGATTTCGAATGGAATTTAATTGCAACAGGAGGAGAAGATTTTGAAGAAAATCGAATTTGTGGCCACGAATTTCCGAGAAAATTCAATCTTCGGGGTTTTTGTTCTCAGAGATTAATTTTTAAGCGGTTCAAATTGGAAAGCATTGGTTTTCAAACGGTACAAATTGAGAAACATTGGTTTTCAAAGCGATCCAAATTCGACTGTACGAATTTCAAACGACCTAAATTAGAAAATATCGACTTTCAAGCGATCCAAATTGAGAAGCATCGAAGTTAAAAAAAGCTTCCGCTCAAAGGAACCCGAAGAAACACCAATGAATAGAAAGAAGTTAAAAGAGACTCGTTTCCAAACAACCAAACTAAAAAATCAACGAATCATGGAAAAATCTTCCAAATCACGTACATCCTCGACATCATTAATCGGTGAGCACACAACAATCGTCGGCACGAAGCATCCTCGGCCTTATCGTTGGTGGTTCCACTTTATTTCAGGCTCGATCAGCGATCGCAAAGTCTCGATAACATACCCGATCGGCCGGAAGTGATAATGGTGTGCCTGCTCGCTCGTAATCGTTCGAGAGGCTTCATTGTTATTGCCTTTGCCCCTCTACCCGCGATTCTCCTCGAGATATTGAGATTAGCTTCGACGTATTTCCTTGACGACCTAAAAAATCGGCTACCGACAAGGATTTGAGCTATCTTAAAGAGGGAACAGAGCTATCTTAAAGAGGGTGAAATCGTTAGGATACGGGGCGTTGTTCGATCGCCATTTGCCGTGTTTCTGCGCCGTTGGCCGCCGATTGGCTTTCACGCCGCAACGAGGAATCATTATCGCGACTCTGCAGCCGGATCGAAGCGACCGGTTAATCTTAAATGCTTTCAAAAAGCGTTAAATCCTATTCGTCAACGTTGAATGACTCTTTGGAAGTCGTACTGGTTCGAAACTGTATTTGATAAAAAATTGAAGCGGGAAAAAACCGATATGAAATGTTATAGCATCGGTCGCTATTCCTTTGATCCATCTTTTTTTTTGTAGTCTGTTTTGTATTTTTATTAATATACTCATCGTAGACTGTTTGGTTTATCGTTCTCATCCATAAACCTACGGGAAATTATTTTCTTATGCCTTTCAACGCTTAAAATATACTAATCTCATATTTTCGTATATTGATTAAATATATTAACTCTTATAGAATAATATATGGTTACGTTATTGCTCGAAGATTAATAGAACTCGTTAGCGCTAATTAAGCACCCGTTCCTTCAAAGGATCGTATCTTCATTAAGAACTGAATCGTCCCCCAAGGGTGCGCGTATCCATCTCCAACTCAATATATCACGATTCAAACTCCTCGATCTTCGTTCAACCTAGTCCGTGTTACCTTTTGATTAATTGATTCACCCTCAACTTTGCTTCAGGTTAACCTAGAATTTTTTGAGTTCCTGCTAATAACTAATAGTTATCTTGGTTTGAAAGAAAAATTACGCATTGAAAGTATCGTTAATTTCAAGGTAATATAGGGAGATTGACTCTAAAGGGCTCTTCTCGTGGAGAAAAGAAAATCCTTTTCATTGAATGATACAATACATTAAATGATACAACAATTAGTAATTTTCTACTCCAGTGTTCGATTGTATTTCAAATTGATTTCTACAAAAGAAAAGATACCCTTCTTGATTATATCACTTTTCTAGTAAACCGATGATATAACACCAACGGTAGCGTAACACAGTAATCACGATGAAAATTACATTTCCCTGTTCCCTTGAACCTTCTTTCATCATGTACTGCGACACAGCGAACCGAATGGCTGTTGCACGATAATCCGTGCCGCCATTAACCAGGACATTCACGGCACGCGTATCCATTATCGCGTACACGGACGTCTGCACGAACGTAACAATGGACTTGGGCCTTGTACCAGTCGGAGCAGAGTTAAACAGGATCGTTGGAAAGCCAATTTACAATGAAGAGTAGAATGGGGATTTTTTTGTTTCCCCTTCCTCCCTTTTTTTTTTATTTTTTGTAACGTAGCATCAAATTTTCGATATTTGAATCGAGTGCAAATATTTGATCCGTAGTCGAAGAATCGAAGTATATGGAATGGCGGGTGGTGAAACAATTTGGACGATTGTTATGTGATAGGAATGTGAGGTAGAAATATAGGCTGGCTTACGAAAAAATGGTTTGGTTGTTTGCAAAAATTAGTGATTGATAGTATGGATTCCAACGGTATCGATTCCATAGTCAAGGTAATTTCGATGGTACACAGTACTCTGACTCGATATTGTTGTAATGAATATATTACTTTGCGTCCGCCGTATCGCACATAAAACGTAATATAATGGATATAGCAGAGAAAAATAAAAATTTTGTTGAAACGATTTTGTAACGCGCAATGGGATTTTCTCTGTTACAGAGAAATGTTAACTTGCAATTTCGTGCGATTTCATTTATCAAACGTTGCGGAAGACCATTCAGTGATTATACAGGTGCGTCTATCTTCAGCGAATAAATTCGAAATTTTTCCAAACGATTCTTCTCCTGCTCGATTCGAATGGCGGGAAATTTAAAAATATCTAGTTCGTCTCGATAAAAACGTTGTTCTTGGAAGAGTGTAGACCGGGCCATGATGCAACCTGCTGCGTCTGTAATTACATCGCTGAACCGATATACGGATGGTCATGTACGCGGTAATGGATACACGAACTACAGTTGTCTGGGATAATGGCGCCGCGTATACGAACCTAGCAAAACGACGATACGCCACGTACAGCGGATAAAGTCTGCGGTCGACACACTGAAAAATTCATCCGCGGAATCGGAAACGTTCTCCCGCTCTGAGCGCGGGAATAATTCAACGCTTGTGACGGAGCGTCAGACTGAACCGGGGTATTCACGTTTCACGTTTTATTTCGACGGTGTCGCGAAGGTTTTGTGCCCCCGAGAACGAGGTTTGATTTGAAGGCGATGAAGTGTTCCGACGGTACGTATGAGGATTAAAAAAGAATATGATTAATCATAGAAATGCTGGTACAAATACCTTCATAGATGTAATTAGGAATATCAGACAAATTTTAGATAACGTCTTACGTGTGATGACTCGCGAAAATATTCGAGTAGTTGTTATAGAAAACTTTTATGTACATACGTTCATATCGTGTATGTTATATAAAATATTTTGAAATCTCACTGACACGATAAAATATATCTCTGAAAAATAAATTTGTATCAAATAAATCGAACTTTTTATGTGCGCTTTTAGATTTGTTTCAAACTTTACCAATATATTAGGTTGTCCGGAAGGTTCTTTTGTTTTATGAGGAAATAATAGACGCACAATGTTTTTTGGTTTATATTATTTCGTCGAATTATGTACGATCCATTTTGTTCTGTTGAGCGCGAAACACCGAGACATTTCACAGACTTGGTTTCTTGGCACTGTTGTAAAAGATCACGTTTGTGAAAGCATCGTGATATCATCGTGATAGTGAAGCCTCGTTATAGCGTTAATAGAATTTACAAACATAATATAATCATAAAAGGGTTCTATAAGCGTTTGAATACTTTCATGAGCAACTGTGTTTCTCACGACGTTAAACAAAATGTCAAAGGAGTTTCGCAAGTTGAATAAAATTTCGACGTTGACGTAATGCGTAAAATCGAGCAGCAGCGAACATTTTCTATTAGATACAAAATCCTGTGACAATATTACAGATCGTTCGTCGTCATTCGTTCAACAGTGAGAAATTTAGCAAACTAATCAACATTTTTCCGCAAAGTGGAACGTAACATCGATCGCAATTCTAATTCGATTTCCCTTGCTGTTCGCAAACAATTGTCAAGACCTCATTCGTGTTCCCCGTGAAGTTGTTAACCGCACGTCGAGCGCTGTCGTTTCGCGAAGTTTCGACCAGACGCCATTACCCGCAACAAGCGCGGCTCACAGATCCATTACCACGCACGGGAGTATCTGCGTGTCTCTAGGAAACAGCTTCAATCTTGCTCGCTAATTACTTCGAATTGCAGATGCGTCCGTGATGGACACCTTCGTCCCTTCCTCTTCCCCAGGCACATCGTCAGCTCGCGTTACTCTGAATGTATATTACCTAGTTTACCTTAGATCAACGATTTCTTATTTCATGTAGGTAAGAGTATCTTCCTCTGTTCCCATAAACCAGTAGCTTCTTTTACTTCTTGCAATTAAGATAGATTTTATGAAGCTTCCGCGAATAAGTTATTCTAATTGACCTCTCTTCGCTTCACTCTCTATCAATTTCCTAATTTCATTACGTAAATTATTAATTAAGATAACACGAGTAACGGTACGTTCCAGGGTAAATTAAAAAAAAAAAAAAACAGTGTTCTTAACATAATCTTATTTACGTAACTTTCAGTTCGCGCAGTTAACCAGTTGTATAGCTTATTACCAATCTTGTTGTCTGACAAAGTCCAGTTCCTCGTCCACCAAGGGCAGTTCGCAATTATACGAGTACGATAAATCGTCCGATTCGCAGCCTGTCGTCGAAGAACAAAATACTCACGTGCAACAATAAGACCGATGCACTCTGGAGAACCATTGAACGCCGCCTTCGCGGATATTAGTTCCGGATTTTATTATCGGACGGAAGTAGTCGGCTGAAGTCGCGCTGGGAATTCGATAAGACGAAAGGCGGCTCGTAAGCGATACAGAAATACGACAGGAACGTGAGACAGAATCGCCAACATCGAGTCGGTATGTGCACACGAGACGATACAAGTCACGTAGTAGCCGCTAGCTAAGCAATCGATTACGAAAGGGAGTAAAAGTAATTGCTTTATAGTTCGTGGGCTTAGCTTCGCGACCGGCAATCGTGTTTCCGCCACCGGGTTGGAAATTGTTCCGCGTGGAGCAATCGGTGCTGAGCTATCGCCCTTCGATCCAACATCTCGATGTAGGTGTTAGGTGTTTTAATTGAGGTGAAGAACTTTCGGCAGTTTAATTGGGAATTTGAATAGGAAATTGGTTGATTAGGGGATTCGAGAAATTACAATTATAATGGTGAAAGAGGTTTGTAGGATTCCTCTGCTATATACCTCGGGTTATTTTTCACGCAAATATGAACTTTTTCAGGAGAATACAAAAGACGATTTCTCGTTCGAAACTTGCGCCGGAATTTCACTAAAAATCTTCTCATCGATCGAAACAAAAGCAAGACCGGATAAAAATTCGAAGATCGTAACAGGGTGGAGTCTTTTGATAAGCGTTATCTGTAGATTACGCATTCCGATACTTCTTGTTGAATTTAACTTCGATGATCGAAGCCTTTCTGCGTTTTAATTACGCGCCGAACAAAATACACAATGCGATTGAAACTGCCTATTGAATTGCCTCGATGATCGATCGTTCGATCTTTGCCATCTTTTTTCCGCGAGGGATAGCAAACTCCCGGCAACCCGATTAACGAAACTGAAAACGAAACAAGAGTAGCAAGTACGTGAAACGACTTATTCGGAATCACATTGATCGACCGGTCGAGTAATTCGAGCCATGTTTGCAGAAACATGGATTTTTACGTCGTCTTCCTAAAAAGGAACACGAACGATCGTCTCGCTCAAAAAGGATACGAATCGTACGATCTATCATTCGACCGTCCTCGATTCGATCGACGTCGTTCCTCCTCGTTTCTTCCTTCGACTCGTAACGAACGATATTTTGTTCGTTTTTTCTTTTTTTTTTTTCTCTCGCATGGGAAGGTGAATTTTTCAGCGAACTTTTCCGTCAATTCGATTTAACGCTGTTCAATCGAGCTGGCTGATCGCGACGGAACTGTATAATAGAATGGGAGTAATTTGTTTGAGCGTGATGGATCCGATTAATGTCGGGTGTTAACTCGTTTTTCTCGCCCTCCCTCCCGTTTGTTTAAGTTTTCACGGTGTTACCTCGCGATCACGAAATTCAATTTCACGCCTGTTCTTTTCCACCTTTTGTGCAGCCAAGCTTGGAAATGTCATTTCCGTTTCTTTCTACGTGCTTGTTTAAGGTTCTTTCGGCGAGAAGAAAATGTTTGAGATATTAAGGAAGTCGATAAATACTTTAGATAAAGCTTAACGGAGAAAATATACGCGGAACTGAGTGAAGCAAATATTATTTAGAAAATTTGCACGAGATTGTAACAAATACGATGGAAGAGCTTCTTGAAAAATACGCCCATAAAAAAGGTTGGTGCGTTAAAATGAGTAAATCACATCGGAAGTTCTTTAGTCTTGATTTTTTTAATATTAGTTATCTTTAAACTGACGATTACGGTTCAACCATTTGACTAGAAAATACACTCAACATTCATTGCATTTACACATGCGACCTTTGTAAAAAAAAAAGCTCCCCAATTTTGTTTTTTTTTTCCTCCTTCTATGAAAAGAATTAGTTATATAAAGTATCCACTTATCTTTTTCGAATATTATAATATCACGTTAAATATCGCAGGTTAGTAGAAAAAGCATAATTTCTACCATTATTACCTACTCGCTGTAAATTACCTGTTCGGAATTTTGAGTGGCCGTCCGTTTATGGCGCGGATTCCCTTCTTTAGGAAGTTCCGAATTACATGTCCTCCCCGCTGTAAACCTGATGACTTCGAGGTAAGGTAAAAAACCCCGGAAAAGGACCAACCGGAAGGGCACGATGGACAGACGAAACCCAACGGCTGGTAGGGAGAATCAGCAACGTAAGAGGACAGTTCATCATCAGACATCGTATTGTGCGGGTGTAATACTTCACTCCCAACAAGATCTTACCACCGCCGTGTTCCTAACATCACACTTTGCGTATACAACAAATGCAAATACAGTGCTGGATTACTCCAATACTGGATCTATCAAACCTCCTTCATCTTGAACGTTAATTCATCCGAGGTACGCGAAATCAACCGATCTGTTTGACCAGTTGTTCTTTAATCGATAATTCGCAACATTATCTAACTCAAACACGTTTTCATAACCCCAAGAACCATCTAGCTGCCTCTACCCTTTGACCTAACACATTTCCCATCTCCAAAGACACATTCGCCAACTTTTATCCCTAAAAGCGTCACATATATCTTCATTGACGCGTCACTATTCTTCCACTCGCCTTTCCACCCAAAAAGCATCCACTATATAGAGCTCCACCAAGCAACCCTCCGAATTTCCATCGTTTATCCACGCAAACACGTTATTTGGCAAGGACGACGTAATTCGATGTCCAGAAAATAAATTCCACCTTGGTAGGTGAAATTTTCGGCGTAGTTCTCTGACCACGGAAAGCCGGGTTTAGTTTTAGAAATTCGAGTCGACAGCGGTTCGCCGACTAAGAGCACGGTCATTGGATTAGCTGGTATGCGTCGATGCGATTAATTTCGACGGCGAAAACGACGTGGATCTTTTCAATTTTGATTCGGCGTCTTCCTCTCGCATCCGTTGCAATCACACCACACAGTTACCCTGCGGTAAAAGCGATGGCTGGAAATTCGCAGAATTTATGTCTGTAATTTGTCAAGCGGTCGAATGACTCCATCCTATAAATAGCTTTCTTTTGGAAAAATCATTTTCAATGGTGATTTACTCGGTGATGGACGATGCTTGTGGAAATACAATTGCTTGCAACGGACAATGGCTGTGAAAATGAAATTTCTCGCAACGAGTTTCTGGAATTAAGCTTCTTTGGATTATTCTTCGTCTTTCATTTAATTTAAGACGGATAAATTTGTTCGAAGATCTTAAAGGGGTTGCTTATGAAATAAGGCTGATTATGGCTCGAAGGAGTTCGTTGTAAGCTAACAGAGAACTGCGAGGATAATTTTCCTAAGATTAGGAACTTCGCTTTACAAGCCAGATTTAACGTAATAACTCGAGTCTTTCTCTAACTTTATTCTCAAAATAGCACGACGACCTTTCTCGTCTACGTTCTGATAAGATGAACGATGTAAATGTTGATTCACTTTTCGATTATTCGTTACGTTCCAACAAATTATCTTTCCGAACATCTTTCCGCCGAAATTACTAAAATACAATTCCACGAAATTCACTTTATAACCGCACTAAAGCTGTAAAAGAATGGGAGAATAAAAAAAGGTAGAGAGCAGGAAATTCGAAGCGTGTTCAAATGCCCAAAGCCGTGGGATTAAATGCGAAAACGAGATCCACTGTACCGTGCACGATCACGGCAATCAATCGGGGCACCGCGTTCGATAACCCCTTTAAATATCGATCAGCGTTCGAAACAACGTTTGGTCCGTCGATTCACGAAATTGCCGTCGTCTCTGACCCCCCGTTCCATAATTTACGCCCGGCCCATCGTTTATTTTTCCCCTCAGCCAGGGGTTTCGCGAACGGGGTCTCGATTTCCATTTTAAATCGGACCGCTCTTCCGGCGCGGCCGAAAATTTCGCGATGCCTCGCCACGTCGCGTCGTCTGACACACAGCCCCCTCCAACGTTCCATGGAAATTTTCGTTTCGGGGAGGGTGGTTCTCCGATACGACGCGACCAGAATTGAAACGATCGAAACTGCACCCGTGAGGATCGTTACTCCCTCGAGTACCACGGTCTTCTCTTCTCTGGCGC
>NT_176740.1:403262-426538 GCF_000188095.3 Bombus impatiens | reverse complement strand
CGCCGGCTTTGAATACAGAGAAGGATCATCGGAATTGATTGGTGAAACGAGTGAGTGACGCCTTCGTTTGAAATCGAATCGCCAGAAATGCTGCGGTAGCAAGAGAGGTCTTCGACGAAGGTGGTCCCTTCCGAGTGAATTTCGCAGAATCGAAGATTTCAAAGTCGAAAATGTGTGGAATTAGACGAGACTTTCGTGAAATGTGAGAGACAATTTTGTAAAATGAACGAAAGAATTTTGTATGATTTTTTTATGAATGTAACACGATTATATGACCTACGGGAAGATTTTGCGAAACGAATGATACAATTTTGTACCATTTTCGTGTATTTGCTCACACGGATCAAGAGAATATTTTAAAGCGAACGGGGAAATTTAAAATAGCATCCTGCGAATATACGTAACGTGGATTATGAGAAAATTCTGTAGTATACGTGGAAAATTGCTAGCGATGTGATTAACTGCGGATGTGAATAACGAGTAATTATCTGTTTCCACGGAAAATGAGGAGTGGCGCCAATGTTTAGTTTAAGAAGAAAGTATAAGGAATTTTATGAAGGAGGTATGCTCCATTTTGGTATACTGGTGTCCAGATGTAATAAGTAGTTTTATGTTACACGAGCATTTACTTGCTTTTAAAGGATATCTTAAAAGCTACTTTGTAAAATAACATTAAAAGGACGGTGCATACGTGGTAAGGAAAAGAAACCATTTTCTAACTGAATAAAAGGAACAAGAGAAAGATGAGGGAGGAAGGAAAACAAATCGTTTTGTAACGTTATATGGAAAATATGTATACGCGCAAATAATATTCATATTTCACAGATATTTCCGTGATCATATTTCAACCAGAATAGCTAATATTCATGATCCACAAATGTTGGTAATTAAATTTTAATACAAGAATATTTATCCTTCATAAATATTCCACTTAATAATCGATTTGATACAAGCTGCATCTGCATCGTGATACGCGTATCGTAAAACGATTCATAAATGGAACAACAGATGCAACTACCGAAATATCAAGATAACGAAACCGTATTCTTGTCGTTTCAGGTTGACCTACCACGCCAAGACGCCACACCGCATACCCCATATTGTGAGTACTTATCCGAACCATAGTTCTCTAGTTAATTCTATCCTCGTAGTCACGCACATAGCACGCGTGTTCGGTGAAAATAATTTCCGCGAGAATTCGTGAACGAAAGTCGGGATCGAGGTACGTGGAAGAAGTTCTCATGTTGCAGGGAACGAGAAATCTAACTGCACTCCCTTAATTTTTAATCTTCATCCGCTTAATCCGCTGCCTGATACGGAACCGAGCTCAAAGAACTCACCCCTCCATCGTCAGGTTAAATATCGAGTTTCCACGAGCCGCGATATTAATCTAATATCTTTTGACTCGGGTGGAACAAAAGGGGTTCGCGATTTTGACATAGAAACGCGAGAAACTTTGCCCAAAGAATGATTAATATTAGATCACGGAGCGTACTTTCAATCTTGATTCTCAGATAGAGAACTTGGCTTTAATGGCGATCGTGCGGAGTTGCCTCTCGGAATTAATCACGCTCAAAATGGTCTAAATTGTTTCGAATATTCGTGCTCTGTCGGTTATAACTGCGAACTATGAACCGAAGTGATGTAATTTTCGTTCGGGCAAACTCTTTTCCGATACGAAAGCGCTGGTGTTTGTTCGCTTGTTTGGAAATCTTTACGCGAGGAACAATAACGGTGATTGAATTCGTAGGAACTTGGATTGCATTGGAACAAAACTTTGATTTATAATGTGAAAATAGGTTCGACGTTTTCAGATTTTTATAATATAAATTAAGTTTTATTTCATCTACGCATAACTCGGATAAAATGTGCGTTAATGCGTTAAGAAACTCGTGATTCTATCAGCGAAGCCTGGTTTTATTTGATTCAAAATGGTACTGTCTCGTCGTCTATGATATTAATGGCGATTCTATGCGTAACATGTTTTATGAAAGGATACGAATCTGCGTTGATGATGAATAATAATAACTTCAAGAATTGAAACTCACTCACACGTTAGTGAGTCTTGAATTGAAAGCTTCATACGTTAAGAACTCGCTATCTGACTAGATATTTCTGTAGAATCAAGTGTGTCTATTTGCTGGCTACAGAACAAAAGGGCATGATATTAATTAAAGCATTGGAAATTCCGGATATATAACAAAGGGTTCGTAAATCTGCCATTAATTGCATAGAGGATCGTCCTTTGCGAAATGGCCGAGAGTGGAGTGAAAATGGCGAACAGCAGCATCTGTGCAACGCGGCAAATCCGCAGGCAAGAAAACTGGCTTAATCCTCTTACGTCCGCTGCTCTGTCGCGGAAAAATGGCGTTCCCCGGCTGACCTTAAACCCGACAGAAACACGAGCAAGGGCTCTCGCTCCCTGCGAAAGAGAGAGAGAGAGAGAGAGAGAGAGAGAGAGAGAGAGAGAGAGAGAGAGAGAGAGAGAGAGAGAGAGAGAGAGAGAGAGAGAGAGAGAGAGAGAGAGAGAGAGAGAGAGAGAGAGAGAGAGAGAGAGAGAGAGAGAGAGAGAGAGAGAGAGAGAGAGAGAGAGAGAGAGAGAGAGAGAGAGAGAGAGAGAGAGAGAGAGAGAGAGAGAGAGAGAGAGAGAGAGAGAGAGAGAGAGAGAGAGAGAGAGAGAGAGAGAGAGAGAGAGAGAGAGAGAGAGAGAGAGAGAGAGAGAGAGAGAGAGAGAGAGAGAGAGAGAGAGAGAGAGAGAGAGAGAGAGAGAGAGAGAGAGAGAGAGAGAGAGAGAGAGAGAGAGAGAGAGAGAGAGAGAGAGAGAGAGAGAGAAAGAGAGAGAGAGAGAGAGAGAGAGAGAGAGAGAGAGAGAGAGCGGAAATCACAGCTCGCTCGTGCTAGAAAAGTCTCTGCTAGCTATTTGCCAGCGAATCATCGTTAAGAAGATTTTTCTGCCGTTCGAGAAAATGAAACGAAATTGAACTCTATTCATTTGGTCCCCGACCATCTCTAGCTGCCGTTCTTTTTTAATTAAACACCGATAGCGAAGAAATAGAAAAGATTTTCTAAACCATCCTCGATGCTTTCGAGTTTTGTTGCCTCATGCACAAAACAAATATCATGATCATTATTTTCAATTATGAAACTAAACAGGCGTGAACGATATAGTTTAAGGCCCATAGAAGAAACACACAGAACAGTTACATTTTTCAAATTTCATAGAGATACAATTTTGAAACAAAATCATATTCTTCGCTACGTTGTCGATCGATTTTACTTCAGCAATTTGTCAAATTTTTATTTCATTTTGGTCAATATTAAATGTATGTGTACATTTGCTAATTTCTCGAACAAGTGTACAAACATTTTCGCGTGCATTAAAGTGCATTAAAATTCGACTCGCATATTCAACGATCTACGCGATTGCTCGTCGAATCTTTCTTCATCGAATCGATGAGAAAACTTGTTAGAGCGCTCGTGTATGTCGTCGTTACATAATTACGAGTAGCCGTGATGGCTTATAATCAAGGTCTGTTTGCCAAAAGCGGCCTTGGCAAGAAAATAATTGCCAGCAAAGCTCGTCGATCCTTTGTCGAGCACGTCCATTTAAGGAGGAACATCGTCGTTTTCGTAGCTGCTTCTCCTGCGACGGACGAACGTCACAAAGGTCGCCGATGATACGTTCGACGAAGTTGGGGTAAATTAGTACGAGACTTCGTTGCATCCCTTGAAAAGTGCACGGCTCGTTTCTCGGCACTGAGACGTAATTTCGACGTGACGCTCGTTAATTACACCCTCGACAAGCGCGATATACGGCAGTGCAGTTTTCTGCCGCCCGATCTTCCCGACTGCTACCTTGCCTCGCAATTTCTCCCGCTTGCACTTCATTAAGCCAGTCTTACAATGTTCTTGTTTCCTCTGCATATACACATACCTGACACGAATCTCAGTATTGAGAGGACTCGAGAGCCGTCGAGTAGTGTTGCTTTGGGAAACCGAGGATGTATTTACAGTTATGTTTGTATTCGAAGGTTGTCAGATGGGCTTCCGTGGAAATTTGGGAATTCGAGTAACAGCGCGTTATTTTCGAAAGTTGAAAAGGAAAATCGAGGGAGAAATTTCAATAATGACGTTCGCTGTGTAATTAATATGTGTTTATATTTAGAGCGTGTTGCCAATTTATCGATAAATATTAATAACGTTTTGGAGAGATTCGGGAATTCCAAATGTAATATATAATTAACGAACGTTGAACAGAAGAAGGAGGACAGATTTTTATTGCCATTTTGTCTGTGAAATTTGTATGTTTGTGTTTAATGTGACGTGCTATAATTAATCAACAGTACTCCGTGTGTGAATATTCTTAAAGTCAATTTTAAACTAGGAAAACGCAAATCAGGTTTAATCTAACGGATGCACGCGCGAAATCTTTTTAAAAATATTATTTTAAACATACGCATCGTAAAACTTGCTAACAACGAGTACGTGTTACGTAATATATTAAATACGTATGTTCATCGTACAGAACCTGTTATAAACGAGTATCACGTACATTTCTTTGTATCTCTGGAAACGTGAAAAATGTCTGTATCTCGACCATTATTCGTAATGAAAGTAACATGTATTTTACACATGCATCAACGTAGAATTCTAATTAATTGACCTAATTGTTCATTTTCTCATATTCTCTTTATTACGAATGTACTCGTTATTAAAAAACCGAGAAAGGTCTAATAGAATAGGACGTCGAATATAATTCAACACACGTAGAACTACAAAAGGACGAATAAGCAATATTAATTGTATTCTCTTGAAACAATAAACCAGTTGAATACCCCGTAGACATACTGATGAATAATCTGGCACTTACAAAGTAAACATCCGTGCTGTAACAACACAATAACCAGAAGAACCACAGAGTCGTTCCATCCTCTAGAAAAGATGAATTTCTTCCTAGCAATATGGCAGCAATTTCTCGACAAACCTCCCTTTATAAAGGATTCTCGTTTCCCCGCAAGAATATTATTTCGATCTTAGAAGATAATTCCGCCCGTTTGCAATTTTCCTACGTTGCAGAATCCTTAAAACGTTCAATGTACTTCCCTGCAACACAACAGCCTGGAACACGTTCTCCGAAAAACATTCCAATCGCGAGCAAAATTTCATCCTTTGCTACGTCCGCCAGCCTCTCGAAACCCACAATATTCCATGAAACTTCCACTTTACAACCTCCCTCTCCCTCTCTCTCTCTCTCTCTCTCTCTCTCTCTCTCTCTCTCTCTCTCTCTCTCTCTCTCTCTCTCTCTCTCTCTCTCTCTCTCTCTCTCTCTCTCTCTCTCTCTCTCTCTCTCTCTCTCTCTCTCTCTCTCTCTCTCTCTCTCTCTCTCTCTCTCTCTCTCTCTCTCTCTCTCTCTCTCTCTCTCTCTCTCTCTCTCTCTCTCTCTCTCTCTCTCTCTCTCTCTCTCTCTCTCTCTCTCTCTCTCTCTCTCTCTCTCTCTCTCTCTCTCTCTCTCTCTCTCTCTCTCTCTCTCTCTCTCTCTCTCTCTCTCTCTCTCTCTCTCTCTCTCTCTCTCTCTCTCTCTCTCTCTCTCTCTCTCTCTCTCTCTCTCTCTCTCTCTCTCTCTCTCTCTCTCTCTCTCTCTCTCTCTCTCTCTCTCTCTCTCTCTCTCTCTCTCTCTCTCTCTCTCTCTCTCTCTCTCTCTCTCTCTCTCTCTCTCTCTCTCTCTCTCTCTCTCTCTCTCTCTCTCTCTCTCTCTCTCTCTCTCTCTCTCTCTCTCTCTCTCTCTCTCTCTCTCTCTCTCTCTCTCTCTCTCTCTCTCTCTCTCTCTCTCTCTCTCTCCCTCTCTCTCTCTCTCTCTCTCTCTCTCTCTCTCTCTAACACACACACACAGACACACACACACACACTCCTTCTCCCTTTCTGCCTCGTTGGCAAACAAGTCCTTCTCCACGCCCCAACCGTGCGCTTTACCCCAAGAAAATATGAATATAACCCCTGAAATACGATCAAAAAATTCGCAAATCATTTTTGTCGAGCGTGAATGTTGCCAGTAATCGTTGGAAAGCCTTGGAGACCAGGGATCGAAACTGGATTTTTCACGAGCTTTCGTGGATTTTTTACGATGGAGCACTCATAACGGAGAGGTTGGTGGCGAGAAATCTTCGAGAAAATCGCGTGATGGAATTAGAATTCAATCGAAGCGTCTAGCAGAGAAGAGAAAGGAGGGCGAATAGGACAATGAAAATGGGGGGAACCGGTGGGAAATGTGGGAAAAGTGCTCGTCGAGAATCTCTAGCGAAGCCACGGATTAATAACGAGGATGTTTTAATAATCTCGACGGACGCGTATCGAGCTGGAAACCGCAGGAGCAATCTAATCTGTGGATTGGATAAATTCCAGCGCACCTGCTCGCGTGTGTTTAGCTAAAAAATTCAATCAGCTATGGCGACCGGGCTTTATTCGATGCGTGATCCGTTCCATATTTCGCCAACCATATTTCGTTTGATTTTTCCAAATGAAAAAGCAAATATCACACGGTCGATAATCGAGAATCGTATTGATATTGTACATTGATAAAGTGAACCGGAGATTTTTGGTGCGAAGATAATTAGATCTCTCGATTCGCTTCGAAATTAATCCAGGTCCAGTTCGAGCACTTGGCTTATCTATTCTAGAATTGGTACCGTTTGATTGTAATTTGGATCTAATCCACAGGTTACTTCGTCCAATCTAGCGTAATTCGAGGTTTAAGCTAGGATATGGCTTAATAAGTACAGTCTAATTACCATCTAACCTCCTTTGAATGTGAAATAATCTCCTGATAAGACAGATATAATCTTCAGAAGCAGAATATCACGTGTGTCCAAAGAACCAATTGATTCGCGAGATCGGGAATGAGCAAGTTTAAATTTTAATTAGATTCGACTTAATCTACCTCTTCTCATTCGAACGTTAATAGTTCATACGTTTAAACAAGAAAGCGACTACGCTACTTGAAAAAGGTATAAAGAAGCAAGTATACAGGCGGTATGCGGCAAATTAATCCAGCTCGATTAAAAAGAGCCGCCTTTACGCGTTGGCTAATTAAATCCGGTAAATTAGCGCTGTCGTGAAGGAGGACTGAACGTCAACGGCAGAAAACGCATAATAGTGTGGCCATTTCCGTAACGTCACATAGCTTTTCCATCGAATACAGAGAACAAGAATGAACTAAAGAGACTCGGAGAGAATCGATTCGAACGAGCAACAGAGATTTGGATCACTTTTGATAGCGGTCTGCTTGAGAAATCCAGCGTTTCTCCCTTTTTACTTCTATCCCGCGTACTTTCTTCCTTCTCTTTCGCTGGACGATTTTTCACGGCGAAAATAAAAAAACAAGAAGGATCGTTTGAATAGAAATTTTCACGGTCTTTAAAATCTAAGAGTCTCGGTAGACGAGGAAATCGACGAATGCGAAACACGGCGCCCGTATTTGAGCGTAATGACTGCGGTTCCAGGTCCTTGAAATCATTTTCGAGCGTTCTTGCGCGAATTTCCAGACGCTAAGGGGTAGAGAGGAGAGTAGACGAGTATTTCACCGATGAAAGGAATCAACAGAACCACGGCGAAAACCTTTTATTCCGCGGACGTCCATTATGCCAGTCTTGGAGGCATCGGGATTATGAATAATTCGGAAGTATTTGCTTTTCCGCCTCCGCGTTGGAATTAATAAGAAGTTCTCCTGGTAAATCGCGCACCCGCGCGCTACGCGAGTGGACTTTATTACAGACTCGTAATTGCGGATGGACGATTTATTTCTGAGTGAAGTAACACAAACCGTTTTCAAGATACGGATATGAATTTTATACTAAGAAAGGTTCGTGGTTTCTTTAAGTGTATAGTCAATTCGCACGATTAATCTTTTCCAATGATATTTCGTTCCTTTTAAATAGTTCGTGAATGACTTAGTGAAACGTTGATCATTTCGGAACCGAATTTCTGAACTGACACATACATACACGCATACGGACACGTTACCTACAAATATTTTTGAAGGATTTAATATTATGTTATTGCTATGTTGTATTTAGTGCAATAGTATAGTTGGAATTTGTTTCGTGGATAACCTGCGTTAGAAAAATAGCTGAAACACAGTGGATTTATGTGACCTCGAAATATCCTGTGATATTGGTATTAAAAAGTAGCAGTGTGAAACGTAATTGATTATTGAAAGAGAATTTATCATGAATGTCGAGAAAAATAAACTACGAACTTTAAACCAGACAGGGATATCACTGTTCTTGGAAAAATTCCTCTCGACGAATCGATTCTCTTAAGAATGCCAATGTCTTTAAAGAACTGAGTGGGAAGAGGCCGATCTTACGAAAAAAAAGTTAATGACGTTCTAGAAGCCAAATTACAAAAATTACAAAAAAATTGTTGGGATAATAATGATTTTGTTACAATTAAAATTTCATGCGATGATTACAATTCATTGGACTACGAATTTATTGCGAACGATATTAGAGGAATGAATATGTAACAAAACTGATTTTAATAAATAATTTCTAATATTTATTATATAATGACAATAATTATATAATGATAATAAATTTCTTAATTCTGTTCCAATACATAGAGAAACCTTAAATTATTTCAGAAATTAATATTATTGAAAGTGATAGAAGTCACTCTTATTAAGGCACACTAGAATATGCAAAAGCACCATCTTTCATTCATATACATACGTTATGCGATTTTAAATCTGTACGTAATAGAATAATTTAGATAGAAAATCTTAAATGTATCCATAAGCGTTAACTTTTGAATTTATGCGCGCTAGAGTTCTGTTTTATCGACCCTCGCTAGCTTAGTACAGAAACTGAACAGAAGGTGGTGGTATCGAACAGACTGAGAAACGCGCGCAAATGATTTTCGAACAGTTTTGCAATATTATTTGTCGTCATGCGTGCACCAAGGAAATTTGTTACATCTTCTTTCGAAAAATCAGCGCAAGAAATCATTAGAAATATCCGTCTTCGTAATTTTCGGATGAGAATATCCCTGAACCACGAATGGGAACAGCTGAACTGGGAAATTTGGGTATGTCGATGAAAAAATGTTAATTTTTTGTATGTGACATATATGGCGGTCCTGTAGAGTGAGATTCCATAACGTTGGACGAAAGTTTCTGATGTATTGTAACATTAGCATATACTTTGTATGCTGTATTTTGCCCAGTTCTTCGCGTATTATTTCATAACGATATAAATAGAATCAGATGCACCAATTGTTTATAATTGACTTTGTGACTGTATGATGAATATTTTTGCTAATTCAGTGATAATTGATATTACAAAGAAATGGTATATTCTCGTTCGTTAAACAGTCATATCGAGAAAGTTCTGTTAGTAGTACGATTATTAAAAAGGTTCAGTAATACGAGACGATTGAATGTTCATCGGTGATTATTACAATATTGTCTCATGGTGAACACTTTCCGAATAACCATTTTTCTAATTTCGATTCTCGCAATATTTGAATTGCAATCGAGAATCGATCACAAGTTGAAACACCAGGTGGCGCAAGATAGCAGGACATGTGTCGCCACCATCTATGTGAACAGGAGCTTCTGAAGTAAATAGTTCATCGCGAGGAGCGCTGTTACTTGTCCTTAAATGATAAAGTAGTTTTGTAATATTCTGCGTAACGTCCGTAACAAGTGCATTTTATTTTTCTGTTTACATATGGCAAATTTTTAATATATTCGTACACGTATGAAAAATATTATAGACAGTTTATAAGATAAACCTTTCTTCATTTAATACAAATTCGTGTCACGCGAATCGAAAATTACATAGCTTTTGTTATAATATTCCTACTATTAATGTAATTTGGCGTACCACGAGACATCAACGTGAATAACAGATGAAATCAAAATGAAAATCAAATTTGGTCGTAACGTCTTATCATAAACGAAATATAAAGAATAGCTTTTTCATCTAATATTTCATCTAACATTCTGAAATACGAAAACAATTAGAAGTGTAAAAATTAGAGATCTGATGAAAGGTAGGATAAACATACTTGATACACGATAATTTTTCTCATAATTTGGATGAATCAGGAGATTCACTTACCATTTTCGTATCAAATGCGACATTATCGATTCAGTATATACTTGAATAAGTTAGAAAATCAATCGGAGATTTAATTTATAATATTATTATTAAAAATGAATTGTTAAAATTGTTAGGTATCGTCGTAGAAAGAAAATAACGATTTAGTCGATAGCGGTTATAAATAAATTATTAAAAATATGAAATTACATTATTATAGAAAAGCTAAGTAACTGTTATGTAGATTATCAGAAAATAAACAATAATATCTACATGCATATCATAATTTATGAGGGGTAAGAATTTTTTATCGATCAGTATCATTATCTCGATGAGATTAATATCTTTATATAATACTTTTACATAACGACTTGTTCGTCGCATGACGTTCAACTGGAATAAATGGATATAGATCGTAACAGGAAAAAGACTAAACACAATTTATCGCCCCGTATGCAACTTATTATAAACCTTTTTTGAAACATCTTTTTCATATTCTCGAAATTCAACATTTCTCAAGAACGATTGAAATTCCACATAGAATTTTTTCAGTTTATTTTCCTAATAAACTATTAGATTTCTAACTCTTCGAGTTGCCAACCGTGTTCAATTGAAATTCCACGGTGTTTTTATAGCGCTTCACCGTGAACGCTATACATGTCTGAAACAAGCAATTCGCCAAATATACATCGCCGGTATATTTAGCTGGAAAATTGAACCGGTGCCAGGATACGGCCCTGTAATTCGATCCAGCTGGTTGGGGGGATGTTCTCGGGTGTAATGGGTCCCGCAGGATCACCATCCTCAAATAATCGTCCCGCGTGTCGGAAGAATTCCATCTGGTCGCGACGCCACTTTGAACGTTCCCGCCTCTTTCCTTTTTTATGAAAAAGAAGCGTGGAAGCACGGGGTTCGCGTGTCGCGAAATATTCTCGGGCAAACACGATCTATGATAAGAGAAAGGGGAGAAGATTATAGATTTCCTGCTCCGCTTTGGCGAGTTTCCTTTCTCCTCCATTCGAAATCGATGCTAACTTCGTCACGACTTCTCGTTCGAATCTTCAACACACACGCGTGTAATTCTTTAGGAGCGACAGATTCTCTCGTATTTATTTTTGGAGATTCCAATACGATTCTTAGTTACGTAGTTTTTAAATACAAGACGAATCTAGATACCGAATCGTGGTTTCCATTGACCGTTTTGATACACCAACGAACCAACTGTTCTAAGCGCGAAATCGATATCAATATTGAATCATAACGTAGTATCGTGGATGTAAGGCTTAAGAGATATTGGGTGAATTATAAACAATGTCGCGAGAAGGTCTGAGTGCCGACAGGCCTATTAACGTATTGTCAGTGCTTCAATCGAATAGTTACGCGGAAAAAGACTAAGAGAAAAGACAAAGGGACGCTAAGGGAGAAAAACAATTAACAGTCAGTGTTAGTTGAGAAGTCAGTGTGTTGCTAGCGTTGTCGAGAGAGTGTGATCAGCGTGAGAGAGAGCGTTGGAACCGTGGTGACGAGAGTTGCAAATTAACTATTTAGTTGTCTTAATTATAGTACGTTACTATATTTAGTTCAGGTGAAACAACCGTTGTTTCCTGTTTAACCAACGCCTGTTTAATGTTAATTTTAAACAAACTAATTGTAGTAGTACAATAATTTCCATCATTTTAAAAGGCAACGTTCATGTCGAACGATTTTGTCGTTCGATGTTTCTCGTGTGCTCTGCAATATGTACACTAGCCAATATTGATCCTCCTCTGTCACATCCATAAAACCGTTAGTCCAAAAACTTCAACCTCCGTCGTGTTCCTTAGTCGTCAGAACTATTGAATAAACTATCCTCAGATAGCATAGAACGTTATTGCAGGAACAGCGTGAAATTCCACGTTTCTCTGCTATTACCCACCAGGGACGAATTAAGCATTTTATAAACCGGCTTACTGTTTGACTAATGAACAAGCAGAGGCCTTTTTCGTACAAAAATACGACAGCTGAAAATACGATAAATTTAGGTAAATACGAAATGAAATCAAATCATCAAATTTTTAATGCGCATTTCTAAAATACAGTTGTTTCTTATAATTTTACTCGTAAAACACTAAAACTCGTTGTACTCGTAAAACACAATGTACTTTTCTTGAATGGAAAGCTATAAACGGCAACGTATAATATTTTTCTGGAAGGGAAAGTTCGGGACTATTGCACCCACTAGCTCTTTTCTTTTCCCTCAGAGAGTTCCACGTCGTTCGAATCAACCCTCGTTTCTTATTTTTCCAAAACGGAGCACACAAAGGGAGCTTCTGGTAGCACAATGATTCCGAGTGGTTCTGGGAACTGGCGTGCAAGATCCCTTTGACAGCGGCGCGAGAGAAAAGCTGCTGATCCATAGGCCGTTTGAAGCGCTTGTTTACACGCATTGGAAAGGTTTCGTCCACGGCTACCGGCCAATGCGCGGCTCGATAGAGAAACATACAGTCTCGACTTGTTACTGATGGAAAGCAGAAGCACGTGGCGTCACGTAATATTTCTGCACGGAGAAGCGGCTCGGCTGGAATCGATGGAACCGAAGCATCGTTAAAAAAGGAACGCTCCTTCGCGAAGCATCGCGTGTCCGACTAAGCTAGGTAGCTTACGTCGATTCATGGTTGTTGGAAATGAGATATTTCTGGAAGAATCAACCGAGACACGTATTATGCGATCGTGGCTCTTCGTGTTGTGGACGAGGAGAAACTTTTGGATAAAGTTATTGTAAATTTTCGTCTTAAAGACAATGAAGCATTAATTAGAGATTTCGTAATCATGTGATCGATTAGTTTGGATGGCAAAGGCTGTAATAGTCAGAAATTAAAGTTCTAGTATATTCAAGTATAAGTTGATTATTTATTATATCCAAAGGTGGTGTATTACGTGATGCAGTTGCGGTTTTTTACGTGATGAATAAAGAAACAAGGCTAGGTCGTTGTGGACTCGTTGATCTAAAGAGAAAAACGAGTTTTATATGATATAGCGGAAATTATTTAATTACGTAAATGATTTGTTTGAGTAGTGATAGAGATTATATATATTAACGAAGGATCGGTACTATTAGCAATTTCATAAACTGGCTATTTATAATATTCGAAATACGTGGTAAGATTGTATAATCGAATAGTTTTTCCACTAAGAAATTAGGCGGAGCATTTATCAAGGTTGGCGTGGATTTATTAGCTTTAAAAGAAGAAACAATCGAAAGATGCAAACGTGCAGTACGAACGCAAAAGTTTCCTATGGTAGATGTTGAAATACTTTCATAAGCCAGTAACCGTAGCTTCTGAGTAATCTAAAAAAAGAAAGAGAGAAAAAGAAAAATAAATATACATCGACGACGACTTTCCACTTCTGAAACAAATTTCAGAAGCTTTCTTCGTTTCTTCGATGCACAACCGACTTAAGTGGTAATAGGAGAAATTGAGAGAAGAGCAGTCGGAATTAGTAGGCGGATAATTTTAGTCGAGTATTCTTATTTTCGTATTACTCCGGGATGAAAAGCAACGGGAATCCGCTACGTGGTTCTTTCCATCTTTCGCTGTTAGATTTTATTTCGGACAGGTTGGAAACGCAGAGCTTGACCTTAGCGGCAGCTAATTCTCTTCTGCGTTCATTCACTTTGCCAGTAAAAGACAATGCCGCCAGGTCCTGTCGTCGTTTTCAGAAGCAAAGTTCTCCGCCGTGTCTTCATTAATTCAACGCCGTCTACGCGTTTCGCGACTTTTTCTTCCTCTCTTCCAGTTACGCCCGGTTTTCAAGCGCATCCAACTCGCGACGTTTGTGTCCCAAGCGCTTGTTAGACTTTCGCGCAGCCAGGTTTTAAAGAAATACAAATACAATGGCAAATTCGTTTCCCTTACCATGTTATACAGTCGTTAATGAGAATTGTTGGATGAATTGCGTGCTTTTACTCGGTGTTTTTTAATGCAGTTGCACGATTGTGCAATTTACTTTTGAAGATATTTTGTTGTACTTTCTGTGTGAAAATGTCAAACTCGCGTAGTTTCTTGGAAACTCGAGGCATTTGACGGATATAGTTCCCACGTGATTTAAGATCATTTCGTCAATGGTTAATTAGTTTAATCGTTCCAGATTTAGAGGAATTATTAGTTTGAAATTAACAATCTGAAATTTAACAATCCTTGAAATTGAGAAATTGGATAAACGAAATAAACAGTGTCTTTAACCTTTCTCAAATATTAAATCTAGATTCGTTTTCAGCCATTTTCGTGACAATTTTCCAAATGTTGTCTCGTGTAAAAAGATTCTTTCTCCGCTTTTAAATAGTGCTTGCAACTTTATCCCTTGGTGGATCTTTCAAAATTCCGCATTCATAGCAAAATCACCGATTGTTGAAAAAGGTGTTCTTATTTAAACATAGTTTCATTTGAAAGAATTGTCAACCGGAAACAATTAACAGCCAATCCTCGTTTGAACTTTCTGTGTGACATAAGCTTCAATATCGTTCAACGTCCAGGCAGTCTGTTTGCCGTAAGTTTCATAAAAACGTAGCAAAGCCATAATGGACACAGAGCTTCATAACGAAATGGCTTTATCAGAGAGTTGTCCCCGCGGCGGATAAAATATTTGCTACCTTTATTGACAATTTCCAAGCTAGTTAGAAGGTTTGCGCGAGCGTCATCTTAAAATTAAAGCGGTAAATTCCTTGGCGACGTAAAACCAAGCGACGATGCGCAGCGATCGTAATATCTGGCCGCATATTAAAGCAACGCTCATTAAGCGGGCCGCTGTATTTTCGACGAATTTGCCTAAGTGCACTCTGGTCGAAGCTCGAAAATTCGCACTTATCGCCGCAGCATGGTACAAATATTTTTCGTAGTAAATCAGAAACACGATTAAGTCGGGAGTTAAACCTTCGGCAATTTCTCCAAAAATATGGCAAACGAATTTGCACGAGTAGAAAAAATGCCTAATTTTCGATCCAAAAGGATTAGTACGTACACTTACTGATACACTGATTCGCGAAAGTATTTGTACGCTTACCACAAGAAACCTTCGTGAAATGAAAATCACGAGATTATCTTTCCTAAAGAGAAAATCGTCAGCTGCTTTTTAATATAAAAAAAATACACTTTAACTAAAGTCTATAAATGTTACCAAGGGAGACTTTTTTTTTAAACTTTTAAACAGCTGGAATAAAATTAAAGCCTTGCGACAAAACTACCGCATTAGCGATTCATTATCCTCCAAGGAAATGTCGAAATTACGTTGTAATTTTCATTATCCTTTTCTTTTAAGTTACACAAACCAGTATGTTGCACCCAAAATGAAAATTATAAGATCATCATGATGTAACTATGTTAAAGAATTTATTTTTCGACCTAATATCCTGAAGAGAAGATCGTGCGCTATCTAAACATCCGTTGTAGCTTCGATCCAGAATCCAGGGGGGCAAAAAGATGAGAAAACGAAAGATGAGAGAACAGAAACGAGTCTCTGTAGTGTCCATTGAGAAAATTACTGTGATCTCTTGGACAATAGCAAGGCCGTAGTATTTTCACAGTTTGAATATTTCACGGTCCTTATTGAAGGACGCGCGTATAGCGGGTGTACGTGAACATTTCGAGGCGGAGAGGGTCGGTTGGCCCGGCTATCGGCACAATTCTCTCTCGTAGTCGTCATGGAAACCCCTCTTCAGAGTGCTCCCTTGTCGAGAGTAGGCAGTTTCCAGAGGTTTAGGGTGTAACCTCGAGTTCCGGGGGCGGACAACGTCGATCAAGGCTAACCTATTCCAACGATGATAAATCTAAACACTTCATCTTGTCACCTTCCATTCCATATATAAGTACATCGTCTCAAGGACGAAAGATCAAGGACAAGATCAATGATTTGAATATTTTACTCGCGGTTTGTTTAATTGTGAATTGTTTAATGGAATTGAAAGTGCAGGCAAATAAAAGGAAATAATTTTATGTTTTATTTGCGAGACTTCTTCTTACTTGCTATTTATCCTCGAGTTTTTTTTTCTTTGTATCAGCACAACCTTTATTTCTTCTCTATTCTTTGGAAAACATTTCAAGAATCGTTGCTTTGTTTGATCATAAATGTTTACATGAACTACGAAGGTACGCAAGAAATATAGCCTTGTGTTTTTCAAGATGATATTTTATTTTCAAGGATTCATTAATTTATTCATTCTCGAGCGCTTCTTCTTAGCATTACATAACGAACTTTTTCTTTCTTCTGAGAAACTGTCAAATCATCGCTCTGTTCAACCATGAATATTTAGATAAATTAAGAATCCGCGCAATTAAACTACAACTTCGAAAGGTACGAATTTACTCTTTTACTCGTATGAATTTTTCGAGAACTAGTTCTTCTTTGCTTGCAGGAATTTTTTGACTCGTCCATTCTCATATTTCCTTATTTTTCATTAGCATAATGATCTTCCTTTTGGTTTGTAAAAAAGACTCGATGGATCGTAGTTGCGTTGAATATCACGTATCACGACAAGTTGGCAACGTAGAATAAATTCAAAGGATCAGCCCGATTCTTCGATAGTCCCTGGTTTTATCAAAATCATCCGGGCCTCGTGCTTCGCCGCCCTCCTTCTGGATCATCTTGTAGATCCGCTATGCTTACGAGCTACGCGAGTTCACTTCGTAAAGAAGAACGCGAAAATTGAGAGGGATGACGAGGGCGATCTATAAATCGGAATGTCATCAGTGAATTTCGATGACCAGCCAGTTTACACGGCCAGCCTGTCACCCTCTTCCCAGAGGAAATATTGCTGTAGAAATCGAATGCCGGATATTTACGTCAGAAGTTTTCTAAAAATTACGTCAGAAGTATAGTCTGCATTATAATAGGCAATCGTGACCTCCAGACTTCATGTTTTTATCAAAGATGATTTTTATGAATTTTCAGGAAAATTTATTACAGATATTTCGCACAACCAGTATATCTATTTGCTATGTTTTATTGACTACTTTCGAATATTTACTTTATGATTCGCTTTAAGTAGTACAGAAGAATATATTAGGAAGGAATTAGTTTAAATTAGTTGCTTTAAATGATCTTATAAAGAAATCACTATTATCTTCATCGCGGACGACTCTACGTCCCTTCTGGCACTCTGTGGTCCATATAAAAACAAAATCATGCGATAACAAATAGCTACGTTATCCCAAAAATGACAAAAAATGCTATCGAAAAATTCACCCTTCGCCGAGTACCTTATTATTATTCTCCAAGAGAATTTCTTATCGTTACTCATTACGTTTCTCGGTTACCATAGCCGAATAAAGAGCTCACTTGCCAGCGTTATATCATAAACTGTGGCAACTTTGAATCTTACGAAGACGTGGCTTCAGGGGTTGACGTTCCTGGGGTCCAATAAATTTGTCTCTCCGCTGATATTTCTTACTTGGCCCACGGTGAGGTCAACCGTAAAACATTTGTAGTGTCACGAAGATGTTATACGACAAAGACGAGAAGCAAGATCGTCGTGCTTGTCCCCGAGCGCATGTGCGCTCCAGCTGCGTGTGCATACGAGCTTCTAAAAATACGCGACCACCCCAAGTGCACTTGAAACCGCGTCGACCGAGCCTGAGAGAGTTCCTCGATAGGCAATTTCACGGAGGCGACGCATCCTAGCATCCCCTGCGTTCATTACAACAAGTCTTCATTGTTTTATACAATGGTTTGCGGATAATATTTCAGAATTTATCATAGAAAACTTTTACGTATATGCATATATCGTATGCGTCATCTAAAACAGTTTGAAATTTCAATAGCACTATGATGTGACACGATTATCATAATTACGTATGTTGGTGCAATTTAAAGGGAATTTAAAAATGCGCGTAGAAGTTGGAAAATATTAATTGTAAATATATATGTCGTAAAATATTAGTGTTCTGGGATGAATAGTAATCTTAAATGTACCATATGTGTGTTCATATATTAAAGATGCTGATGCGGAGGATTCCTCAAAAAGAATAATATCCTTGGGAACGTACTGAATAGCACGTATTTTTTTCTTCTCCCACTTCAATCTCATCTTTTCCTTTTTGATCGAACATATAAAAGATTCGGGAGATGGTAGGAAGTTTCAGTCGAAGAAAAGTGCGATTGTACAGGGTGGGTGGCTGCGCTTCTGGAATTTTGTCGCTGTTTCAGCTTTTTTATCTGCAGGAAGAAAGAGATACGAGTTGCCCCAGTTGTGCAATTCAACCGGTATTGCATACAATGGGTGATGGTTTAAAGTGGTCTCTGAACACTTATGCGCTTTCCGCTATTTTCAAGTTACGATGGCTTTTGTTTTAAACGAAGTTTTCCATACAACCTGGCACAAAACATGAAAATTGCAATGGCAACTTTGCACATTGATTCCTGCAATTTCTACTTAAATCGTATGAAATTTTAATAAAAGATGCATTTACTAAAAACATAGAAGATCTGCCAACTTTTCTACTTTGTGTTATCGTATAAAAAGGACTGCAGTATTTTTTTGAAAAAAAAGGAAGGAAACATACAGCTTTGCAAGGAAACATACGCGAAATGAAAAAGATTTAAAATAGAGGTTGCTGCGCGCGTCACGATTTTCTTCCCGAATTAATTCAACGGTACAACAAAGAAAATCGCGAATTCGTGTTATAAATTTGTCCCGACTGTTATTACGACGTTCTACGAGCACGTCGTTACATCGTGTCTTTGCTTGTTACCACTCGGTAATACCATGGAGATCCATTTCCATCTAGAGCGCGTCGAGTCACGTTATTCTAAGCACCGTGGCTTTTGCACCCTCTCTCACTCTCTGGCGTCGTCCCTTCGTTTCTATGGTGATTCAAAGAGGGGTAGTATCCCCTGTAGATCGAGCGAACGTCGCAGGTTGATTGTAGGTGCCCGTATAGTCCTCTTGGCAAACACAGGATCATCTATCGGGGATAGAGGGTTACTCCTCTCTCGAACGAGACAATCATTTCGCTAGTGATTATCGAAGTAACGTCAGGCTGCTGTCTGGAAGTTACATTTTCCTAAAGATATCGAGACACGGTGCTGGATGAAAGGATACTTTTAAGAGTGGCGTTATATTGTTTCAGGCTCTCGTGTTTTATTTGCTTCACTGTTTCGTCTTGCATTCGATTCGTTGATGAGTAGACGGTGATGTTCATGCATTTATGGAAAATTTTAATATTGAGAAATGCATAGAATGTAGATGTTATGTAAAAATATACAAAATATCCAAATTGTTCTTTCACAGTTTGTAAAGAATCTATTTTTGTCGAAATAAAACATGTATCTATAATACAGTCATATAATAATATATTTATAATCCAAAGCATATAAAATAATAGTAAAGCAGTTTTCAGTTGTATCTGTGTCAGAGACATTAATTTTGGAGTAAAATATTGTAGCATTTTATTTTGACAAAAATTGGTTCGTTATAGGATGTACAAAGATTTATATGGATGGTTGAAAACATTTTGTACAAACATCCGCAATCTGCCAATGAAAAACTTGTAGACATTGTAACAATGGTTCTTGGCTCCAAAAAGACAATTTCATTCGATTGTATCGTTTCTAGTCTATAAATCTATCTGTTAATAGACCAAAAATTGAATTTATAAGATTCAAGTTCTTCTCATTTTGAAATCTTAAAAATTTGAAGTTGTATTCTTGAGATTCGGGGCATTGCAATAGTTTTACTGTTCGTGACTATCATCACAAAGAACTTTTGCTTCACCCTGAAATACGCGAAGAAAGCGAAGTTAGAGCAGAGTGACTACGAGTTTACCTACGTGTCCTCGTCACTTCCTCTTCAACGTGTATTTACTCTGCTTCTAAACGTCCGCTCCACTTGTTTAGTGAGATCACATTCGCGCTGTACCGAAAATACAGCTGCACCTTCTCGCTCCTCCAACCAAGTGAACGTGTTTCTTAGAGCTGCCGTCAATTTCTTGCTTTCTTTCTCCCGTGATGTGACTTTAATCGTCTTGAAACATGGTTTACGAATCCGGTGAACGAACAAAGCTGCGCATTATGTTCTTTCCAAGATTTCTACGAAACCTCGTTACTGTCATCGTACTGATGGACCGTGCTTCAACCTCTTGAAAAAAAAAAAAAAAATGAAAAAGGAACGATTTTCAAGAAAATCTGTCTGACGGTGTTTCTTTACCGTCTATTTTCGTACACGGTCGCTCTTTGAACACCCGACGCTTTAAATACCGGCGTTAATCAAAGAAACGGAAAATTATGCCCTGTTCGGTCGTAATGCTATTTATAGAAGCATTTTTATGGCTTTCCCAAAGTTTCTAAGATGTTTGTCTTAGGAGGCTGATCTTATCGTGTTGAAGGAGTGTTTGACACTTCATTTTAAATTTAAATGCCGTTATTTTTCAAATTTCTTAATTTCGTTACTCAAGTACGTATTTAAACTTGCTTTTTAAAAACCAAGTTATTAATGTTTATTAGTTTTCGACCTGTTTAAAAATAAATGAACTTATTCGTAGCAAAGAGGTGGAAAGAATAATTATCGACTCCAATCTGCACATTTTAAAAAGTAATTTTTACCAATTTTTTACACCTTCTACTTTTTAACCAAAAATACCCAATATAGCGTTCGTTACAATATTCAATAGATGGACAACGTTTCTGCCGAGGTTCCAATTTGTTAGTTATAACCGCAAAAATTTGAATCTGCATGAATATCCGCAGTCCACTCATAACCAAGCAAGATTCCACCTACGAAGGTCTATCGGAATAATTACAATTTGCCAATCCATACACAATGAATCAACGTCGCCCTCAATCACACGAAAGCGAATCGCCATAACAATCCCAAGCCTACGATCTTCGCCGACAGAGCGTAGACTCTCGCGGTCTCTCGTTTGGCATTTTTCGTTGTACCCGATACGAAGAACAGACGGATTCTGGCAGAATTCCAGGGGTATAAATTGTCGGGATCTCGTCGTTTCTCCCGATACTTCGCTCCAGAACTTTCCTGCCCCCATCAGGATGTTCGCGGTGGTGTTCGGTCGAAGCTTCAGATGAACAGGATTTCGTAACGATCCATCTTCGATCGAGGCTGCGTTTCGATCGTCCTCCTTACTCCGTGCACCAAGCCGGGATATTGCGCAACGATAGGGAAAGGAATAGGCGTAATGGAAGACGTGAAAGTTTCGACCGGTGTTCACAGTCGTGCAGAGCTGCAACGAACGTTTGTCGGCAATCAAAGGTTAGAGGTAGGAAAATTGTGATTCACGCAGCGATTCCCCGTACATCTGAATACGCACGTGCATTGTGAAAATGTTTGCAAACCAAAGGACTGAGGAAGTAGACGTTAGAAAGGCCTCGAGTAAAATGTTATTTAGTTGGCTTACGTTTTCAAGGTATCTTTTGCGTTGCAATAAAATGACTGTAGGGAAATTTAATTTCGAGGAAATTAAATCGAAACATAAATTAATGTTAGTTGTTTCTTTTAAATGTTCCGTAATTAATAGCAGTAAATGTAGTAATTATTACTCGAAAGTATCTTTGAATTGTAATATAATGGTTTGATTTTACAATATTTTTAATCTGGAATTTTAAAAAGAGAACGTTACGAATAATAATATAGCTCGTTATCCTGGTGGGATTGTGCTCGCAAGGATAATTTCGCAAAGGGTCAGCGGGTAATCTCGTGTAACGCGAGCTTTCCTCGGAATCGAAATCCGTTCCCCACAGTTCGATAATGGTTTCATTTCCTTGTATCTCTCTGCTGCATACTAATATATGCGTAATAACAGCAGCGTACTGTGGGCGCAATAACGAACCTTCGATATTATATATGCTAGCCGCGCGAGGACTCATTAGATCGCGCACCTTTAGCTTGTACTTTAAATTGTATAGAATCCGCTAAATTATCAATTACTGGAAGCAGAAAACACAAAAGGCTGCATAACAACCGGTTACAGTTAATAAAAAGTCGTATGAGTAAGTTTTCATTTAAAACGTTCAATCGTTTTATGAAATATCTACGTTTAAAAAAAAGGCAATTGACATTATTTTATATGAAATATGAAATTATTTTACATAATTAGGGATGCAATTGTCATTCAGCAAAGAGAAATCGTACATCTGAGACGCTTGTGCTTTCAAACCAATTAAAGAGCAAAGAACAATTGATTTACATCTATACAAAAGCAGGTACACATATAGCGAAGGAACATCTGCAGTCTGCGCGCGAGGTTCTGGCGTTTTGCAAGCGCTGACTGAAAAGGCGACGAAACAGCAATGGCAATACCGAGAGTTAGTCACGTGCCACTATAAAAATGAAAAATATTCGTGACGGACACTGTATCATTGTAAATATACGATGTTGCAACACGAATCGTAAAAAGATATAAAAATGGCTACTAAGATAATGAAGAACGGGAAAAAATAATAGATAGATAAACAGAAAAAGTTATAAATAATCGTACATAAATCTGACTTAATTTCCATTTAACGATCGCATCTTTTACGGGAGCATGGGTGGACGTACAGTAATTGTACGAGGACTAAAATAGGGGAAAAGAAGTAAATCGCCGATATAAATCTTACGTCGTATCGTGGGAACCTGAGGGCACAACGGCGACGTAGCACGGGTAGTAAATGTAACGAACGTTTTGCGGTAAATGAAACGTTTTATATTTCCATAAATTTCGCGTTCGATGTAGGAGAGAAGGTACACCCGATCAAAGTGGAGGCATTTTGTGCGCCTCGATAGAGTTTGATTCGCGTAGTGCGAAAGATGGCCGATGCGCGGCGCTGGGTGCGCAGTGACGCTGCGCGCCGATGGCGCCGGCTGGGAGCGGGACCATCAGTCGCAGAGGGACCACGTACGGTGGCGGTCGTGAGTTTGACGCAGGAGAAAGAGAACGTGCAATAGGACGAAACAGAAGATAAAGAAAGAAAGACAGGCAAGCAGAAAAGATAGCTAGAGAGAGAAAGAAAGAGGTTTCTGAGAAAAAAACAACGAAACGTAACAAGAATAAGTCGAAATCGTAGCCGTACGCGAACGTTCTTCGTTGATCACACCGAGTTCGCGGGTCCCGCTCGATCGTGTGCGCGTGAAAGAGTTTTAACCTCCGTCGTTCGATTATCGTGCGTCGTCTCGGTCCGTTCTGGTGCGTGTGGGTCGGCGCGCGCGCGCCTGTG
>NT_176740.1:385207-403142 GCF_000188095.3 Bombus impatiens | reverse complement strand
GTGTGGGTCGGCGCGCGCGCGCCTGTGTCCGTGTGTGCGTGAAAAACACCGCACCGTCTCTCGTTACGCGTTTCTCTCTGTGTGTTACATACATCGGGTAGTATACATACAAGAATATATACGTGCATCGGAAAGAGAGTAACGCCGGATCTCTCGCGTACACAGTGTGAGCACGAAAGTAAGAGAGAAAGAAAGCGAGAAGGACAACCGGGGAAGAAGAGGAGGAGGCGCGAGGCGGGCGAGGAGGGGGAGGAGGTAACGGAGTGTTGGATTTGTTTTCTTGCACAACGGTGGAGCAAAACGGCCTCAAACTGTGGGGCTCTGGGGCGTTTTTTCTTCCTCCGCAAGGGATGTACTACCCCGTAAGTGATCGTTTCATTTTTTTATGAATATTGTGCATTCATCGGGAGGCTAGATGCTAGACTAAACCAGAAGAGAGGGAGGCGTCTCTCACTGTTTCTCTCGCTCTCTACCCTCCCTTTGCTGGAAATGTTCGAAGGCGTCGCGTCGGTTCGATATGAGGCGTCAGGTCGTGGAATATCGTGCTTTGTTACTATTTTCGAACTCTATAAAAGCGATTCGATATCATTGCGCGACGCAATTGACGTATATTTGACTCTTGCCCCTTGAATGAAACGTGTATGTGAATATAATACGATACACACGCGCACAGTGTCGTGTTCTATGATGCATTGTTTTGTTTTTTTTCTGTTCGAAATCGAGTCATAACTAACACCTTCAAGTAGTTTGCTTAGAAGTACAAATACGTCGTTCACCCTTGTTTCGTCGTAAATAGCACGAGAGAATTCGTGGTCGTCGCGTCGCTCACACGAGTGTCTCGCTCGATACGGCCGAATTGGAGGTTATGTTCGCCTCCGCCGGGAGACAGCGAACGAGAACATTTCGGAGCAAAAACACGAGTCGATAAAACGAGTGTTTCGGTAATATCTAGCAGTGAAATTCGCCTTGGTCATCGTACTGCTGGCGAAATATGCATTTTGAGGAAATATACCTATTTATTTACCGCGTTAAGAAAGACCTCTGCGAAGGAAAGGTTAGAACACTCGATAAGAAGGACACGGTCAGGGCTCTCTTCAAAGTGAAAGTAATTGTTACTAGCTATCACTATTTTATCTTACTAGTTTCCCAATTATTACGTTTCAGTGCCCATAATTAACCGATTTTAAATTAATTTTATTTTCAGATATGCAGAATTTCTCTTTTATGTCATATAGCGCAATGGAAGGTATTTTTCATATTATTCGAATATCTACAGCTAATTTTAAACCAATAATTCCAATCAATAGAATACCGTGCTCCAAAAGCAAAATTTCTATCTTTAAACAAAAATATTCGCTATATACATACAAAATTCTCTTTTTGTACCATCTTATGTGTGTTAAATACCAAAAAATATTACAAATAGGTACTGCAACTTAGTCCTTGGTGTTTTTACTTCAAATCGCAGTAGATATTTTCTACCTGCGTATTTACCTAGAGCCAGGTAGGCCCTCAGAGGTTGAGATAAGGCTTTCTTCGAATTGAATCTCGCTCCAAAGTTCTTCCTTCGCCAAGGTAGGCATAGACGGATTATATTTCATACACAATAAACCTGACCTGTTTCTTTCGTCCCTACACAACTTTCTACATATTGTTCGGAGCACGACGCTCGCTTTTATACCAGCATTCACAAAATCGAAGTAGCTTTTGTATAATTTATAATATTTCTTATTATTGTATACATCAGCTGTGCAGTTCGAATCAAGAATCATTTGTGGTTTCTATTCAGATGTTGAATTACAGTACGTTCTGCGAATATGAACGTAGTGCGCTGGTTTCGTAAGCGATGCACGTGCGTCCCGGCGCGAAACGTTCGCGAGTCTTGAACTTTTCTGGTACGTCACGATTAACGTGACGAAGACGTGCCTTTTTTTGCACGCGTTTGAAGTATGCACAATGTCGTCCGATTCGCCATGATCGTCTCGCGTAATTAATATTGATATGTACGCGTATCGCGTTGCTTGCCATTTGCGTTGCGTTTTTTGTTTGACGAACGAATGTTATCTTGACTGTGTCGTTTTTATGCCAGTGTTAAAATTCGGGAACAGAGATAGTTTTTATTTTTTGCGTTTGAATTATTAAGTTTTATAGTTATTGTATCAAGTTTTATTTATATGTAGAAATTATTTTATTCTTTGAGGTCTAAATATTAAATCTTGTGGTTTTTCGAAGAATGTATCGCAGAAATAATTGAATATACTTTGTATGTTATTTAATATAGTGATATTTCATAATATATAGTGTTATTTAATATAGTGATTTAATTGACAGATGTATTTATAGTGAAACGAAAATTTCAAAGTTGAATATGTAGGTAGGTGGTACGTAGATTATTATTATAATGGAATAAATATATTTATTCAATATTATATATTTAATATTTATTAATGTTACTGTATTTTTTTGGTATGTGGAATTATTTTGAAGTTTTTATATCATTGTCTCGATATTAATATTCAAGTATGAATGGTAATGTACAACAGTAACCTTCCTGATAATTAAACATTTTATATCCTCACCACTTTTATTTGCTAATTCATATACATATTCAAACGATTACAGAAAAAGTCGAGATAGGTGTAGTTAAATCCATCGGTGAAAAGATTAAACAACAACGCAAAGTTGAATAGGATGATCAAACCCGTTTTATTTAGTTACCAAATACCAATATCAGCGGCTGTACAAAAAAAATGTAACATCGCATTCGGTGTAAAAATTACATAACAGTATTCCAATCGAAATTCAAGCTTCGCTCCATGGATTCATGAGCAATAACTCAGATCAACTTCGTGTCGGTAAAAAGTTGGACGTAAAGATTCGAACGAATTTGCACAGTCATCGTAAACTCTGCCACCGTAAACATGACATGCATTAACAAATAATCTACTTCCAGCTTCCTTGTTCTTCTCGCAAAAAACTCTTCTGCTCTTTTTTACACACGTGCCAAAAAGGAAAAGGAGAGAGAGAGAGAGGGAAAAGGAAAGCACAAATTACACGGTAAGCGGAAGAAAAGGCGATTTTACCGTTAGCGCGGGGACAAAGAAACACGTTGGAACAATCGACCAGTCGCAATCGATTTCATCAATCTCCCGCTGTTTCTCTCCGAAAAATCCGCTCGATCGAGGGTCGGTTAATTTCCGTGTGCGCGAGAATTTCCCTGCGACCCGACGCGTGTTCCCAGCTTTTTTATTCGTCCCGTATATATTCGTTAGAAAAAGGGGCGAAGCTTGTCCACAGCGAGAGGTGGACGAAAAATTTCAAAGCAGATTACAGCGTCACAAGCTCGCGGTATTATCCATCGACGTTAATCCACTGGCATTACCACTGCCAATTCTACGGAAATAAATAAAAGGAGAAAAAATGAGAGAAGAAGAGGTGAAACGCGAGAAAAGGGGGAGAAATAAAGTAGGGGAAAAAACGAAGGGGTAGCGCACGGTCACGTTCCATTGGCTTTTCAGGAAAAAAGAGTCGCTTTTTGGGTCAAGCGTCCATAGTTATCCCTGCGCTGTTGGACCACCCCTTTCTGGTTTTAATATTATTTCCCGAGAAACCGGAGGCCAATGAGGCTTGAACTAGAGTCGAAGTGGACGAACGTCATTCACGAACTGCTCGTCGTCGACTTTGATCCTCTACTCGCGTTAATTTTTTTTCTCTTTTTTTTTTTGTGTGTGTTTTATTCTTGCGTTCGTCTATTTCCCAGAGATGTATTTCTCTCTTCTCGTTTTCATCATCGAATCGTCGATGAAGAGATTTTCCACGGCACGACGATGTGTATTTTGAAATATAGGGCAGGGTGGGCTATTTCCAGCCCCCGGTGTGTATCGGTACTTTATTTCGAGGCAAGTAAGTAGATCGATCGGTCTTCCCATCGTATCGGCTGGCCCTTAAGCTATGCACGGCCCCGACGATCTGTCCCCTCATGCTAATTTCTTTTCTCACTAGGGTGTTCCGGGGTAGTTGCGGCTGTGTAAATCCTTCTTTGAGAGAGGAAGGGTATGGGGTCTTGCTTAAGTAGTGGAATACCTATTAGATGGTTTTTGGATTACCTATTTTTTAGATAGTTTTTATGAAATCTGGAAGCATTAACTTCTTTGTGTTTTTCAATGTAATCGTGTCCATTTATCGGCAAGTAATTTCTTAAATCCGAGGAAGACACGAAAGAATCGTTGTTCATATGTGTGATTTTCATTCGATTGAACTTTAAATGTATTTTGATTTCGAAGTGAAAACTTTTGGTACAGTTCTTCCGTTATTTTAAGAAACTATACAAAACGATTCGCGAAAATCACGGATGGATTGTTTCTTCCAAAAGGAACGCTTTAAATATCAGTCCATTTCACCAGTTCGATCGCCGCGGGTAAAGGTCGATATTTTCATGAATAAGAAGACAGTAATGTATTAAGTAAAAGCATAAATTCGTCCCGTTACTACCTATAATTTAACACCTGTTTCGAGGCAAGCAATATCGCAGCAAGAAAAAAAAAAAAAAAAGAAAAAGAAAAGCTGAGGAAGAAAGAAGGTACAAATAGGTAGTAAAAAATTGTGACACAAGAAGAGAAGCGTGTAATATAAGTTGGCGTTACAAAAGACGAAAAATAAGGCGGTGCTTTTGGATTGGAGGAATTTGTCCTGTTTTTCCAACAACGCCATTACTCCCTGCCTTATCTCATTTAGTAATTCTGTTTAAGATAATTAATCGTTGGACGTTGACCGCGTGAAAATTTCGACCAAAATTTTCCTTCGGGTTAGTCTGTTTGTCTGACAGATCGAGTCTGTCCTTGCAACGTGTGTCACCTTGTTATCGATATTCTCATCACGTGCTCCATTAATCGGTAGATTTTTCTATGGTTAACCGCATCTTAGAACGTCGTACTTGTTATCGAGCGAATATACTTCCGTTTCACCTTTATTTTCCGATCTTCTTGCGTTTCTTCTGTAGTCTTGAATTTCACGGAACATCGTGAAATATTGCGACGAAGAACGAGAACAGATATGTTGTTGTCATAACAAACAACTCGTTATAGTAGGAAATTACTGAATTAATATTTCAGTAGTTTCTAAATATAGAAATAAATAAACGGAAGAATACGATAGTATCTAAATATTAAACAAAATATTACGAGTACGTACATAACTCTGTATAAACTTTACGATTTTTAATTTCATCTTTTATTTACACTGTATCCGGGATAAGCGGAATCTATAAAATATTTTCTACTGCTGTTACTGTAGATACCTACCGTTATTCATGTCTTCGATGTTTTTTATCTTCTGGCTTCTAGAATTTGTGCCAATTTGTGTCTGATACATGGATTAGGAATTGTTCTGTCCATTTTACTCGAATGTAAGCTATTTCTGTTCGCGATTGAAACCGAGAGACAGGGGTCATGCCCCGCGGAAGCACGCGAAATAGGCCGTGCATGATTGCGTGTTAACACGAGTCTTAAAAATCATAGTTTCCAAGCTTTGGTCAGTTTCATGGTATTTCATGTTTACTCGTAATTAAGCCTTAAATAACAAATTAACGAAACAAGTAAAATCGAATATTTCGTGACGTTTCGTAACTCAGAAATGAAAGTAATATCGAGTTTTTCTCAAAGACACTGCTCTCTCCATGGTATTGTTTCATTTATCTAAGGAATCAGCCTGGAGCCAAACGCAATTCGATCGGGATACCAGGAATCGAAATGTTTAAAAAGATGGAAACGGAGGAGAGAAAATTGTTTTGAATTTGTCGTACGAGACATATTGATTTGTCATAGAATTGTTCGTTCGAACGTAGGAAGATGTACGTGTTATTTTTCTGAAAATTTCTCCTTTCTTCTGAAAATACCTACTCGTTGTATCGGCAAGATGGTGAAATAAATTTCTATCTACATTGCATAAAAATACAAATTTGCACGGACGTTCGCAGTCAAACGATTAATATTTGGTCCTTTTGCAAGCAACAAAAATACAATACATTTGTAATTGTGTGAAAAACTTGTAAAACTTCATTATATTCGAAACTTGCGCAGAAAATTAATCAATTTAGCTTCTGTATGTCTCGTATCGTATTCGGAATTGATTCAGAGTAGTTACGAAGGACTGAACGATCTTTCACGAAGAGGAACAGACAAGCATAAAGAAAGATCAGAATACGAATTTTTTAAATTAAACTTAGAACCCTCTGGACGTTGATAAACGAGAGAAATACTGAGAATAAAAAAATTCTGGATACCAGCAGCCATTTTAAAATTAAACGCAAGCAACTTAGAGTGCAACACGGGGAGAGAGTAGAATTCTGTAAAGCGCGAACAAATTGCATCCACTCTCGTATCCTCGAGGAAGAAATATTCCGGGCATTTCGTTGAAGGTGGATGCCACTCCGTGAATTAATTAGACGGCCACGTTCGGATGTATTAAGAAATATTTCACGTGTCGCGCGCAATTCGAGAGCAAGTTGGCACAAAAGGGGAAGGAAGTATCACTTTAAGCTCGAACCACCGCGCAACGCATGGTTAATCCGCGTCGCGAATACGTGTCAAGGCTTCTTTTTCTCTGTACGTTGTTTGCTTTTTTCCGCTGTCTTCCTTTTCTTCTTCGCGCCTGCAAATTATCACTTATGAATGCACTTGGCGTGGGAAGATCGCATCGTTGGCAATATTTTTTCTTTTGTAAACGCTTCTTGAAACAATTAATGCCATGTAGCAGTGAAGAATTAGTACTTTGCTCTACTTAGTTAAGTTCAGTAAAATATACTAGTAGATGGATATGAAATGTAATGAAATAGAAACAAGGTAGATAAAATAAGGTTTGTCAAATATAGATGCATACACTCTTAAATTTATTTCTTTTTAGATATTATTACAGCGAGTTAAAATGCTTAAAGCGACGAACTAATAGAATTGCGAATATAACAGGAACATCACGAAGGGAAGGTAATGTCGAATAGCATTTATTGAAGCAGAGTCGGAGAATTTCGATTCGATTAAGGAAACATGTTGGTCTGATTTTCGACTAACACGAGTTGCCAAACTGTGCAAATGTTTGAGGAATTCGTTTTATCATTCGAGCAAGGAAGTCGATCCTTTACTTTTCAAAAATAAAGGGTTACTCGGATGATTTTGAAAGCATCTGTAGGACGTCGTTCGAAGCATTTGAAACACGTTGTTGAAAATTTCTTAGTTCGTAAAATTTATCTTATTTTGATTTTCCTAACATCTAAAGTTAGTATTGCTAGTTCACGTTGCGTCTTAACGTGGATCTTAATAATTCGAGGCGTTCCGCTTTGCAAAGCAGCCTCGCGAAATCACGACACAGAGGGACATGTCCGGTGCCTTGTGTCCGCATACTGATACGGGAATTAACTTCTAACGCTTGCACGCGGCTGACTGGATTAAGATTGATGATTAAATAGTGCCACGTCGGCTACTGTTACGCCATGAAGTAGAGACGACGACACGGTTGTCCATTATTCACGATCAAACAGTTGCTCGAAGACGATGGCGACGTTGCTTTGCTAGAGTTGTTCCTTTCGTATTGGCATCATACTTCCTGACATTTGACATGTAACCGGTTGGTTAATTTCGGACGGGTCGATGCGTTGGCTATTCGCGAACGAAATCGACGGAAGGTGGATCGGTTCGATCGGTCCGCCACTTTATTTAGACGCATCAAATTGGGACGTGTCGAGTCCACTTTATTAACGCCGTCCTATTTGTCGGCCTCACTGCGCTATTGACTACTAATCGTCCCAGTGATTTACGTATTTCGGTATCTGGATTTTTCCTCCTTTTTTACCTTCGCGCTTTTGATGGATGTTTTGGGGTCTCGGTGATACGAAGAGAATAAAGCGGAGGAGAATTTTTGTTTGCTGTTTGCTTTATTAGAGAGGGAGAGAAAAAGAGAGAGAGAGAGAGAGAGAGAGAAGAAATAATGAATACGTAAAGCGTATATAACAAATACATAAGAGTAAATAGGTCATAAAAATCCTACTTTCATATTCTACATTGAATTGGATATTAAGAAAATATTTTCAACCATCGCATCTCTAAGTATCGCCTTTATCTCTGTTACGGTCTTCGAATTCTTCTGTTTTAATTTCAAATTCTCATTAATAACGGTATTGAGAAAATGTTATAACAAAGTTGGAAAAAGAAATCGCGCAATGATTCTATCACGTTTTCTCCAAACTTGAGAAATTTTCCCTGGTAGAAAAATGCGATTCGTTGGAAAACAACTGAAATGGCGCAACAGTGTAATAATATAAAGTGCAGAAAGTTGGTAATCGCGCGTGAATCAAGTAGAACAAAATATCAAATGTACATACTTTACGTAAAGGATTAGCGCTGTAGATATCTCACTGAACATACATTTAACTTGGCACGAATAACTCATTTTTACGGCTACTGCTAGTTCGAACGATTTATTAGAGAAGATTAAAAACATTCTCAACGTCTCTATATAGTTCACGCGTTTAAACACCGCGCAAACAAAAATATCATAGGACGAAATGATTCATTCTATGAACCTTTCCCTTCTACCATTATGAAAATCAATTCACACTGACGTGAATCACTTATACACCAAATATGAATAAAATATCAATTTTCACGGTTTTATATAAACCGAATTTTTCGTTAATTATTAATTTTGTTATCAGTAAACTGGAAGCGTTTCTGTATTTATTTGAGAATTTAAGAGTTTAACATTTTTATCTGTAAAAAGATATTTTAAGCCGGCGTAATTTTTAATTTCGAGGATCCGTGATTCCAAACTTTGTACTTTTTACAATCTTTTTACTAGTTTTAACAGCGTTTAGCGGAAGTACCATCAAAATACATAAAGAGGAGCATATGAAAAGTCACGATTCGCGGTTTTTTTAACCGCGGTCTCTCTAGTTTAATGGCTCTAATTTCGTTCAGGGGACGAGTACGGATGATTGAGTTAACAAACTCGGGCGGACTGGACGCGTGGTCCATTTGCAGTCGGCGGCCCTTCATTTAACAGCCAGACGTTTCACCTTCGTTCCCGCGGAAACGAATAAATCCCGGTGTTCCCCGCGGGATCGTAGGCTCTCTGTCCCTCCCACAAGATGGATATATTTATCACGGAGAAACGTCGACTGCCTCGCGAACGGAACGCCGCACGTTCCCTTTGATACGTGCCAGCGACGATTCTTCATTTTCGGTATTAATCCACGTCGCTGCTCGAGCTCGAACCACTCGCGTCCTTCTCGTGCAAATTGCTACTTGGACCCGTCGTTCGAATATAACTTTCGTGTCAGAGTGACGTAACTGGAGCGTGGAAAAATTCGCGAGATCGCGTCTCATCCTTGACGAACGAGCATATAAAGATCGTTTGTTATACGAACGTGTTAATCTTTGTTAACGCTTTAGTCCTTTTAAATAGGTTTCGTCGTTGAGCCTGTGCTTTAGTAGCTTTGAGTGTGTTCTGTTTTAACATTAGAATTATTATTTTTTATTCTTTGCAACTGTTTTTGGCAGGCGTGCTTATTTGGCATACTTATAATACCACTTTATTTATAATCATCAATGTATACTATATTTAGGTTAAGGTATGCGAAACATCTGAAACTTTTAATCTACTTGGTAGCAAGTTCACTTCCGTTACATTAGCGAGAAATTGGTGACACTTTAAGCATTATGTACTAAGAGTGTAGAGAATTTCAGTTTTCTGCTATAGAAGATTTCTTTGTCCGACACGTTGGCTATATGTTTTTTAAATACATTGTATTACGAATATGTAGTATAAAATGCGAAGAGTCACGTGTATATAATACAAATATTGTTTATACAATTCAAATATGTTGAATTCAAATATTCTTACTCGATAAAACACCAAATAATAATGAAAGATATCTGATGCGTAGTATCGTGGAAAAACCGTTTAGGAAAAGTCCGATGAACTACAATGTAGATAGAAAGTGAGTGCTGACGAGCCGGGAAGGATGGGAAATCCCAATGGGCCATGTGGCCCAGCAATATAACCGTAACGCTTTCGGGCAATAAATACTTGAAGAAAGATGTACACGACCATGTTGAGTCAGTTTTGAAATATGTGTGCGTGGTAGAAGTACCTAAAACTAGTATAAAAGGACGTTTTGATGGAGAAAGTGAGTTAGTTGTTAGTTGTTAGTCGTAAATCGTGAGTCATTAGTCGTAAGTCGTGAGTCGTTAGTCGTAAGTCGTTAGTAAATAGTTGGAGTGAGTTGGAGACATGAGACCATGAGTGGTGAGCTGTCACTCAGAAGTTGAGTAGTTGTACAAATTTAGTTGTATTTTCGACCAATCGCGGGGAGACGCAATCGCGAGGAAACACGTCAACAGGAGTTCTAAATTCCCGTTACGATTATAATAATCGACGCCGCGAATAGATCGATCCCCTGATTTCCGTTGAAATAATAGGGGCGGTTGAGGTGGTATAACGCTGCGATTAACAGGGTTATAAAGATTATATTTCCAACACTTAAGAGTTACACTGAGGCGTATGTATAAGTTAAGCAAGTGATTGATTTAAGGATAGTAACCCGGTAAGAACGTGCAATAAACCTAAGGACTGTTTCAAATACCGGAAATACTTGCAGGATTGAAGGTTCCTGCAAGTTAATAAGATTCGGGTTAAGGTGGGGCCTTAGGTTTATTGAGGGTCTGTCGAATGGGGTTTGGGCCTTGATGGTCAGGCACTGAAGGACATCGCACGGACCATTTCACGCGACGTAACATTAGTTGTTTTAGTTATATTACATTATTACATTAAGCTCTAGTTAAATAATTATCGTTCTCCTGCTTCAATCGTTGTAAATAAATCTATCAAATAAATAAAATTGCTATAGTTGTATTGCGTATTGTATTATTCCTGGCGTGAGAAGACCTACATCTCTACAGTAGGAATTAGAAATATCTAAAGAAATATCTAAATATCTAAACAAGTAGCATCAACGATATATTTTTGTTCGATAAAATCAAATATTTATCTCCAATTGCAATCCTCATTTTACTGTCTTTCGTCAAATCGGAGAACAACCCTATTCGCCTGTCTAAAGTTTTCACTGCTGCCAACCATACTCTCGTCAGAAGTGTCACCAGTGAACATCCGTTAAATAAATAAGTTTCACGAAAACAAGAGTTCAAAAGCCTTTGAAACGAAGACAAAGGCTCGTAAACGAGACAGTAATAGTGATGAACTCGTCGATGGAAGCGGACAGCGTTCTCTACGTGGAAGTTGGCATTCGTCGCGTTCGTAATTCACGTTCGAAAACGCGGCCGGGTCTGTCGTTGCGGTTTCGTTGCAGGGTCGAGGCTGCCTCTCGAGGAGGTTGCTGGCCTCCTGGTTGCATTCGTTGCGGTTAATAATATTCGCCGTGGATTATCGCCGGTCAGAGAACCGGAGAATCGATCGGTTCGTTTCCCCTTCTACCATTACCGTTCTTGCTTCCACGATTTATTACACATCCTCGTTGGGGGGAAGCGCTGTCTCCTTAACCCTTTCAAAACAGAGTTTACGGTAGGTTAAGTAAACATATTATTTTTATTAATTACTAAAGACTAAACAAAATATTATGTATCATAATATTTAGATACGGCAGAACTCTGTTTATAAGAGTTTATCCAACAAATAATTTATGTAATTGGAATTCATATAACAACAATCTACCGACTCGTCCCATTATGTATGATTTATCGTTTACATAATCAGAGTTGATTCATATAAGTAGATTCAGTCGACGAGAGCTTATTTACCCAGACGTTAATTAATATTTTGTTAAAACAAATGCAGTTTATATAAACGTTGTTTTTTCACTGCATCGATGTACTTTAATATTTGCATGTAATATCATTTGTGTAATGAAGCATCGAAATATAATTTAGCCAACAGTAAAGGTAAAATATCAGCGTGTATGAAAATTGAGCCAGCCTGTCAGGCTTAACGATCAGGATGAACGTCGTTCGACGAACGATTTTCAATAAATAAGACAACGACGAAAATGGAAAACGCGAGATATTCCATATTTTATAATACTCGAATCGCTCGTATCGTGCGCGTATTATTATTGCACGTGATGAAAGAGCGTCGTGCGTCTCGTTTGCACAGATCGGCACGGAACTGACTTCTGCTAATGTTGGAGAAAATTTCCAGTATTCCACTGTCTGTGAGGTCGACCAAACTGTATACATATTTGTATAGCTTGTTGGAGTTCGTTTGCTCTTGTGCTATTTGGCTAGCACGTTTTGTTGTATCCACGTAAATTGGAAACATATATCGAGCGTCTATGCTGTGCCTTTACTCATTTCATGCGTGGAATAGCATTCATAACGAGGCAGGTAGCAAATGAAAATAGATACAAACTTTAGAGAGAAAATTATAAAATATTACGTGAAACGAACTATAAGGAAAATTTAATCAGATTGTTTGTTACGTTAGCTATATTACCTGTATTGATTATTGCATTGTTCAAATTGAACTTCTTACGTCGCAGCATTCTTTTAGCGCATAAGACACGCGAGAAAGAAAAATTTGCTTTCGATTTCGCAATATCGCGTATTCGATCTTTCATCCATGCGTGAAATAACGCGTTTAAATATTATAATATAAATATTACACGACCAGCAGCTACGACATAGTTGATGAAATTTTTTAACGTTGCTCAACGAACGATTCTTCGTGGACTACCTCGAAATTTAATTTCCTCTTTTTAAATATTGTCATCGTATACTGGTACCCGCAGCGGATTTTCCAAAGTTATCGAACAGACGACAGAGATCAACCGCCCGTATCCTCGTGACTTGGGATAAGTCAATGGTTTCGAGACGAAGATTAAGGATCCTGTGGGGTTCGAGGCTTTGCTGATGTTCTTAGGAAGACGTTTATCATCCCTTGAATTAATTTATTAGCTCTGGAATTAGGGAGGTAGATAAATGTCTAAGCATGTCTAGATGAGAATTTCAAGATCAATAACGGAAATAAAATGTTGAATCGACGAGAGAGTAACGTGAAAATAATTTAATATGTCATCGTTTATGAAAAATACGTGTTTCTTATATTTTTCTCAAACTGAATGAAATTTTCAGTTTCATTTACAGAACTCGAGTGTTCCACAGTTTTATCGCTTGATACGTTCGCAATTTGGAATATTTCACCGGAATTCTTTCACAAAATTGCTTTTATTCTCATACGAACTCGTTCGCTACAACTACCAGGTACATATTAGGTTGTTCGAAAAATGTCTTTCTTTCGCAAACGTGTTTTTTTACAACAATGCACGTTCATACAAACGTGAAACCAAGTCTGTCGCGGTGTTCATCACAATAGAACAAAATGGATCGTACGTAATTCGACAAAATAATATAAAAGAAAAAACATTGTGCGTCTATTATTTCCTCATAAAACAAAAGAAACTTTTCGGACAGCTTAATACATTCCTTAAAAATCCTTGCAATATGGTTCATGAGTATTTGCATCGTAGGTACTTACAATTATCGTTTCGGCTTATGACTATATACATAGTCGTCTATTATCGCAATCAAGCGCAAAGAGATAGATACGGAGTATTTAACATTCACGTGTACATATGCTTCTTAACTATGATAACATGCAAAACATATGCAATATGTAAGATAATAATTACATATAAAATATGTATACACCTACATGAACATTCACAGTATACTTAACCATTCCAAGTTCACGGACGACGAAGCAGTGCCGAAACAACTGCGTTATATATTCTCTTCCCTTAGTGTTTCCGCCAAAATTGTCGCATTATCTCGTAAAGAACGTGCATAGATATACGCACTGAACACAAGCGTCGAGTTTCCTCCCGACGATTCTCTGGATACTTAAACCAGCGGGTGGCGCGGTAGTTGGCGGCGTTCCAACGAAATTTCACGTCGGCTACACAAAAGCTCCGCGCCTCTTTCCGTCCTTCCCAACCAGAATTTTATCTTTTTTCAGAAAAAGGACCCGCCCCTGAAAAATATCCCTCCGACAGAAACCGACGTGTATCCCCCGATCTCTGCGCGTGTTTTATAATTTCTTTCTGTTTGCCGCGTAGAAACGCGATTTTCCAACGAGTCAGCGAGCATTTTTGACGCTCGGCTTCTTGCCGACCGTTAATTGGAAGAGACGTTACGAACATGGTCGTGGATTTTCGCGCGAATTTTTCACGTACCGAACGTGTTTATGAAATATTTCCACGAGTGGCTCGTTAACGAGTACCATCCGTCGGGAATTTCGAGAACGCGCGATTTTCGGATTCGCGCGTGAACGCTCATTATATATAACGCCGTTCGTCATCGGATGATTCACGTTCGAATAGGGCGGCGCGCTGTTTTTAGACCCGCGCGCTAGAACATCTGCGAGATCTTGCCGCTCGAAAATTGACCGTGAATCCGAGCAGAGGGGAGAAAATCGCGGGAATGCACGATGATCGTATGTCTTTCGAAGGTTGGGGTTATTGAATGTGGGGAATAATATTGGCATATCTATTATATTGCAGATGGGTATAATGCGTTGCGATGGTTGGGATGGTTTAGATGCGAATATTGCCGATTTATTAATGAGCAGGGATGATAGTCCCTGGTAATCCGAGTATGATAAGAAAAGTGACGTATGATGCGTATTTAATCTATTTAAAATTTAGTAATGTTACAATAGCAACAATTGCGCAAATGCAGTGTTATCGAAAGATGTATGTACAGGTTGTTGCACGGTATTAGATTTTCATTCGGACGGTTTATAATGTCATCGTACGGAAGAGGAACGTTTTGAGTACAGAGCCATCGTCGTTGTTCGCTTAGTTCGTCTGCCTTCATGTTGCCTGCAGTGCAATTTGTATTGTTTAATCACGGCTCTTACATATTCGTGTCTAGCTGTTAATCCCTTAATGGCGCATCATAAATCAGAAATTCCAAAGGGACCTACACGTTTGCAACGGTAAAAAGTTACGATTAAAAGATTTCCTCGCTGTGCAACGTGAATTCTACTAATCTTTTTCCTCGTTATTCCTGGAATCTGTATTCGACAATTTTATGACATTTAGAGAAATCGAAGAACGTACGACATTATGTAGACTATTACCTAGCCTTTAATGGGTTAAATTGAAATTTCTCAATAATACGAGGGCAGGTCAGGGAAAATTGTATCGATCGAGGGGAAAGTTTGGTCTGAAAATGAAACGCCGATGCGAAACGGCTTTGTATAAAAACGAAATATCGACCGATCGCTCGGAAAGATCGAATATCGGACCCTGATTAATCCTCCAGGATTGAATATTGCTCGCGTTTCCCCGCGAATCGCTTCGATTACCGTTCGACTTCCACCGATAAAACGCGATTAATTCTATTTCACACAGCTGACGCACGCCACCGTGCGAAGTAATTAAAATTAATTAATTGACGCAATCGAAAGGCCGATAAGGGGTCACCTCCCCTCTGGAAAACTGTACCGCGAATTATCGACGAACTAGAAAATACAGTTTACTATAGAACATGATACTACAATACGTGGAACGATTTTTTCGAATAACGCGATGAATCTCAAAGTTGTAAATTCTTAGGATTATTGGAGAAAATGATTTTAATCGTTGGTTTAATTACCGTGGATAAACGTTCGTGATACCACGGAGGTAAATTAGCAAACATTGTACGTTTTATTGTGTAATTTGGTACCGATTATGGCCTGGATTTCTTATTGCTAATAGGTTTTTTTTCTTCGTAAATAAATGAATAAAGAGTAGAACGAAAGAAACGGATAGAGCACACCTCCTAAATATATCCGTGACAAAAACGCTTGCGATGCTCGTTTGAGTTTACAGTTTCTCGACCGTGCGATTTAGGTGGCGCCAGGGAAAAACGGTAAATTCTCGCGAGCCGTTTATTGATCATAAACGAACGTTCGCGAACAACGCGTTTCATACATTGCGGTTCTATCAACGACGTTATGAGAACTCTATGAGTAAAAATGGAATATCCTCTGCGAATAGTTAAAGTCATGTATGAGCGATTTATACGTGAGATTACACGAGTGGTATATTTGCTCCGTAGAAATGGCCAAATGTGATTTTGTAGGAAGAAATATACCTACAGGTTTGAATCGCGAAGGTAGAGAAACATAATTAATACTTATCCATCTTACTACTTGCTTTACATTTTTATATCGCAGATAAATGTGAGGTACGCGGTACTTTATTATTCATGGACAATGCAAATTACCTCGTTCTTTTATTTTTGACAGAAAAATGTATTAAGTTATATCAACGTTTCCTTTTTCGTTGTACCAGTTGTTTATTATTGTATCAACTTGATATCAAAGGATAAATTCAGTTGGAAAAATAATATGTGAGAGTTACAAGTAATAAAAAATAATCAAAACATCTATTGGACTTTGATATATAAAACGTGTGATTTTTAACGAATTATGCTTCGCTGAACCTCAAAAGAGATATACGTTTATACACGTAAAACTAAAAAAGTTCAAATTGTATAGGAAAAAAGAAAATTACATAGGAACGTAAAAATTGTCGATTTTAAAGAAATATATAAAATGATCTACCAAAAGATGGAAATATTTGAGGAAGAAAGATGGTTGAAAAAATTGATATCACCATCGAATATATTTTATCCAAATTTCTTTACACAGATTCTCTATCGCCCCATCTTACGTTCTTCTCCTACTTAATAATCTGTCGTGTTTTCATAATACAAACACGAAACAAAAACGGTGCACAACAACGATGACTGTAATGGGTTCATTGAGTCGGGCAAAATAGCGAAAGTCAAAGGCAAGAACAGCAGCCTAATCGACTACGGAGTCGCGTAGACAAGGGAGACGAAGCTGAGGCGAGAGTTGTTCGCCGCATTCGCGCCAGTTTAACTTTAGTTTCGCCCTCCCAGAACGGCGTAACTTCGTCGACGGTACCGTGAGCTATAGTCGATGAACTCGTCGGGCTGTCTGCGAAAAAGTTGCGTCTCTAACCAGTACTTTGCGTTTCAAGGCGACTCGAAATCCCTCCCCCCGTCTCGTTTCGTCTAGCGGAGAAATTTGCCGCAGAGAATTTCCTCCGTCAAATAGAATTCACCATTTCTTCGATTTCAACCTACGTTCTCTTATCTGCCAAGAGTTATAAGGTTCCCTCAACTTGGATTAAAAGCTGGGCAGGTGTCGAGCAACACTCGACGTCTCGCAGTAATTTCCTTCGTCTTAAGAACGATCCCTATCTTCGTAAAAATATCCTGGAAAAAAGAGCCGGTAAAACTCCCAGCGAGGCTACATCTTTTATACAAATTACATCGCATAAATTCTACGTATATCTACGTATAAAAAGGACGCAGGCTTTAAAACATCAGTCATAATTAAAGCGAAAGAAAGAGAAAGAGAGAGAAAGAGGGAGGGAGAAGGAGAGAGAAAAAAACGTGCAGACCTTGCACTTTAAAAAATTCAACCTCTCTCTGCTTCTCCAGCGGATCGATTCTGCTCGCGATATACTCCCGCGAATCTACCAATGGGCGTCAAAAATTCGCAAAATTTCTCTCACGCGTGCACCATCGTGCTCTCCAAGAAGAAAAAAGAACGAGAGAGGGAGAAAGAGAGAGAGAGAGGTTAAAAAAAAGGAGGAAGAAAAAAAAGAGGGTAAAAAACGGGAAGAAACCGCGGTCGACTTAATATAGTTGGGTACAAGGAATTCTTTGTTGGCTCGTCGGGCCGAACTTAATCTCCGACGCATACACCAAGCAGACGGGGAGAAAGAAACGAAATAAAAGGAGGCAGGGGTTCTATCGCGAGGACGAATCATACCTCGTATTCCCACGGGACTACAGCAGTATCGTTGCAGTCTCTGTTGGCTAGAGGGGAAGAAATTCCAGACGGGAAAACC
>NT_176740.1:349012-384611 GCF_000188095.3 Bombus impatiens | reverse complement strand
GTGTCGTCGCGGTGGCAATGTCGGTGCAGATATCGATCGGTCCGGGCTAGTCGCAGCTTCTCTTTAAGTCATCTGGGGCCCAGGAACACCCACGCATCCGCCCCTGATGCTCTGCTATCCTCCCTTTACCCCTCGTTTCCCCGTTCCACCCACGCAGCCTGCAGTTTCCATCCACCGAAGGCACCCCTCGTATCTCTGCTCTCTGTCTATCCTTTCGTATACCAGCTCTCTTTTCTCACTTCGTTTCGCGTCGTCTTCACATCTTCGCTGTCGCTGGCTCTCTTCAAGGTTCCGACGTATCGACGCGACCACCTCTTTTCATTCTTTCCAGCTTTCGATCTTCGAAACGTGTACTGGAATTGTGCCTTCAGACGACGTACGGATGCTTATCTTTTTATTCTTTTGTCGCTATTTGATATTTTTCTATTGGTCGCTTTGATATATGTGGGCCACGCTTGTCCCATATACGTAGTACGATTTTTAGTTTAGCGAAAGTACAACAAATTCAGATACATTGTTAGAGAACTTCGTTGGATTGTTGGTATCGTTATACTCATTGTTGGTACAGTTATTCACGTTGTTTGACGTTTGGAAGTGGAGTTCGAGGGAAAATAGTAGAAATTTCAATGCTTCGAAAATGTTAGGATATAGTGACTCAGTTATTTTCGGAATAAGGAGCGAAACTATTTAGAGATTATAGTCATTCGAAGGCGTCATGTGTGCAAATAAACGCAGCAGAGTCTCGATTATCCGAGGGTGATATGGCCCGGGCTTATCTTGGATAATCGAAAACTCGGATAATACGGTAAGGTCGGTTAGTGTTCATAAATGTACATAAGTGTACAATCATAGGAAACATATTGATAATGTAATGTTGTAGATGTATTTAGTTTTAATCAGTTATTTGATCGGTTGAATGTTTGATCAATTGCTTCCACTACTTCCATATCTCACTGTTTACACTTTCATACTCCTCTTGTTAAAATTTCGAAAAAGATGAAGTTGTGGTAAAGTACAAAAGGCCTGTGATAATACGGAACTTTGGTTAAATGGGACTGCGATAATCGAGACTCCGTTGCATACCAAATGAAATATGCAACAGTACCGTAGCTATTCTTAATTAGGTTGGCATTGTAAGTGAATTTACTTATTCATAAAAGATGATGCTTCGATATTTTAAGTTGGGTTATGTGGATAATACTTTCTGAAGAAGAATCTTTATTGATCTAGTCCCGCTCATGCACTTCTCTAGTGTCAGGCTTTACGAGAAGAACCGCGTCACCTCGTAATTCAATTCATTGAATTCAGTTCTAGGTTTAGCATAACCCAGCAACTCTCCAAGTTTCACGACTCCCTTTGAACAAGGTACACTAATAATCTTCCCGCAGTCAGATTGGATTATACTCGCCCATCAATCAGTCCCATATGAGAGCTTACCACTTTGGATCTCACGCAGAATCTAAAATTTCTTTTCGACTTTGTCGAATTCTCTTACTATTCGAGCCACTGGCGATTAAAGAATAAAGCTTTCAAGCTCTTGGAATTTGCAAACCTTTTTCCATACCGGACAATCGTTTATAGAAATAAATATTAATTAAAATTCGAAATATGAAGTAAATTTAAAGTAAATAATTTTATTAAGTAAAATTCGTAATTAAAATTCAGAAAAATTGTGCCTACAGAAAATTTCTGTAATCTTTTATATGAAAATTAAAATTATTTAAAACTGCAAAATATTCACTAAACTAAATGTAGATTAAATCATCTTACGAAATAAAATTCTTAATTAAAATCAAGAAAAATTGTTTATTTTGCGAACTCTGATAATTCTAAAAGTTAAGAAACCGACCAACGAACTTGTATTTACTGCGCTCTTCGTCCATCAATTTTTTAAACCGATCTTCGAATACTAAGCGTCGTCATCGTTAGGTCTCTTTGTTAATTTTTCGTTCATCTCTTCGGATGAACGTCTTGAGACAAAGATGCGTTATTCATATCAACCCCCTCCAGTTTCTCCCACGCACACAGCGAACTGGTCCTGTTTCTGTTGCTTGAATCATCATCCTAGACTTTCTAAAGCTCGCTTTCCGCTCTCGTAGAACCGTCCTCGCGCCTAACTCCGTTTTGTCCCTTACTTTGCAGAGTTAAGTGCCACTTGTCGCGAGTATTTTCGATGTTCAGCCGGGAACTTGACACCGTTCCCTCGTCTGCACGCGTCCTCGCGAATTTTCCTTGGCTCTTTGTTCATCTAACGTCGCCGCATAGCTACAGTGTTTCCTTGGTTTGCCTTTTGCAGTCGCTTGAACTTTTTATTGGAACTTCAGAGAATTCGAAGTGCGTGACTTATCCAACATCGTCCGATCTATGCGGTCCAACTTGATCCGCTGTGGCAGCATTTTATTCGGTGCAGCTGGAAATATACAACTCGCAAACAAGGGCCAGAGTCCGCGAACGACTGCGATTGTACTTTGACGATGGTCTCAAGGTTTTCTCGGAAATTCTTTCTTCACCTGCCGCATGCTGAAAGTCTTCGAGCCTACCTAACCCAGATTCATGTCCTCTCTGTTCTGTACCTACGTATTCACAAACACACGATCCTCGAGTAAACACGTCCATATAGAAAAACTTCGCTTGCAAGTATCTTACGATTTTCGAATTATTTTCTAAAAATAATTCACTACGAATAATAATCTCGAGTATCGCAAATTTTGATCTACGTATCGTGACAAGTAGATTTTTTCTTTTCCTCTGTAAGATCTCCCGACGCTTGCATATCGATATAAAAGTAAGAAAGAAGGAAAAGTAAGAAGGGCAGCTTTCCGTACAGCCGCAGTCAGCGTTTTCGCATTTCCAGAAGCTTTTCTCGCTGCGCGTTTCTCGCAGAAAGCCACGAGTATCGATCTCGCAGCCTCGTATACGAAATCTCTCTCTCTTTCTCCTGCATGTTGGTGCGCCTCGTTCATTATACTTGTTCCATGAACGTAGTGGAGGGAGGCTGAAATATCAGGAAGGGAGAAGAAAGGGTAGAAGAGTTGAGAACGCAGAACGGAAACGGCAGAGACTGCATTCGTCTCTGAACGCGCTTCAAGATAATGACAGAGGTCATCTCTGCGGGCTATCTCTCCTCCTCTCCTCTCACAAATGATAGGTACCTTTTCCAACTACGATATTCCGAAGAAAGTTTATTCATTCGGTTCGATTCGAATAGGATTGGAATATCAAATTTTTGCGGCTGATGAAGAAAAATTTGCTGAAATTCAAATAGGGAATTTTTAATAGGATCGATGGAACTTGGAAAATATTAATTTGTGATCGATAAGTCAAGTGAAATTTTACTAGAATCGAGCGGTTTTTAAATTTTTGCTAGAATATTCGGATTCATACGCTGTGTTACACGAGTAGTCGCAACAATATGATAACGAGGTAATAACTTGTTAAAACGTTGCATATAAGCAATACAAAGGCTGAACGTGTCAAGTAAAACAAATTGCCTCACGATAATACCAACAATTGGATGTACGACCGAGCCAACGATAATCTACTGCGGCCGTTGATTCGAAGAAATATCGTAAAAATTGATAAACTTCTCAATAAAGCCTAAGAAGTTTTCTATGGGTCTCAGGGGAGATCGAGTCCCTTTAGGTTTAGAGTCGCCATTTGATTTGTCGACGATAAAAACGAGGAACGGTGGCAGGCCATCTGGAATGGCCTCTGGAATAATATGTCCGAATGTAGAAGAGACACGGTAAAATTTGAACGATAAAACGGAGTCATTACTCAAAAGCTCTCGGCAAATTATGTCTCTTGAACTACAACCTTGATAGAGATATAAAAGCACGCTCAGTTACAAAAGCAATTCAGCTTTCTCTCTTCTACGAATTCCAAGAATTTTTATTTACCAGCGAATGAAAGGAAAAGCCAGTTAATTTAACCAACGTTTCACCACTGATTTCAATGGTAGGTTTTATCAAAAGCGAAGCTTCTCATACGGACAAAAATTATTTTCCGACATCTTTCCAGATGGGGAAGTGAGAGAGAGAGAGTCCTCTTTTCATCCTGTTTTTCCACTCACGCTCGACGAGAGAGACTATATAGTATTCTTTATACACGGCATTTCTCTTTTAATAGATGCATTTTCACACTGCCGAGTAGGATGTAGAGTTATTTTCACCAATAATTTCTGGATCGGTTTTCACGTAGCGAGTGCTCGTGTTATTTAGAATCCGAAATCGACGATATTTCGCTTATCAATTTATAATTAATTTAATTTATAATTTCTTAATGCTTTAATAATTCATTTATATCTTAATTTTCTTATGAAAATTACATTGACTAAAATTAGTGGATCATAACATGAACATAAACGAACAATGCTATAAATCCACTAAACGCGTTTGCTCAGAGTTACCGATATTCAGAACTTGGCTTTAATTTCCTCGGCGGAAATGGCGTAAAAATTCATCGAGCTTTTTAACTCGGACAATACACGTGGTCCAGTTGCATCGATGGAAAAAGACGAACCGCTTAACGCGAAACAGCCAATAGGAAGGACTTGGTGTTACCGTTATGAGGATTTATAACTGCGCCGATATTAAAACGCAAATGTAATTTACGAGCGAAGTCGCGCAGCTGGCGTGGCGATACCGAGGTGGACACGAGCCCGTATCAATCGTTTTCACGCGAAAAGGAGGAAATAAAGTGATCGTTCCCACGTGGATGACCGAGACGAAAATCCTTTCGTCGTCACCAGTAACCGGGTTAGATATCATGCTCGTCCGTGGAGTGGCGAGTTTTCGTACCACGTCCGCAGATTTTTGTCTTTTTTCTTGCTGAAAATCGATACTCATTTTTTTCTCCTTTCATTTTTCTTTTCTTTCACTGTATCTCTATTAGTTTCCTTTTCTTCTATATTCTTTTTTTTTTCCTTTGCCCCGTTCTTTTTCCTTTTTCCCGGCTTTCCTCAGATTTCCTTCCACTTTTCTTCTTTTCTATTCTTTTATTGGATTTTCTCTTTTTCATCTCGTGTCTTTTGCTTCCTTATTTCTCTTTTTTCAGATTTCCACCCTTCTTTCCTTTTCATTTATTTTATTTCCTGCTTCCTTTCTCTCGATTTCCTCCCGCTTTCGCTTTTCTTCTTTTTTTTTCGTATTTCTCAGATTTCCAGCCTTTTTGTCCTTTCCTTTGTCTCTTTTTTCTCGTATTAAGCTTCGATTCCGCTTGCTTGCTCCTGCTAAATCTTTTCGCAAACGTGAACGCATGTTTTCACGTACAAATCGAAGCGGAACTACACCATGGCGCGTTGAAAGATGAAACAGTTTTTATACAGTAAACTTTAGCCACTACAACGAAGTAGGTTTATTTACGAGAATCTGGGGGGATAATAAAAACACGCAGTCCCATTTCACAGACTGAAATTGGTTTTGAAATGTGGCAGTGGAAGAAACTTTTAGTCGAATATCGTATTTTCTCATCCAAATCAAACAAGTTTTTCCTATTTCCGATAGTTCTGTGAATAATTGCTTCCAACATTCCCACCAGTGGGAATGTCTACAACATATGTAGATCCTTTTAAAGAATACCTCGGCCATTTCGTAAGATGCTTCTGTTTTTTGTATCTACGTCTACTAACAATTACGAACTCAGACGAATTGGAAAATCAGATAAATTAATTCCAACTGAAACGATCTTAATTTTCGAAAAACTAAACTCTGTCTAACGACGATAATAAATTGGCGGAGCGACGAAAATGTCGTGGCTGTTCACGATTTATTAGCCGGGGTTAATAACTCTTTAGTGGAAAAATTTGAACCAGCAGAGGCTCCGATGATTCGGACAACGGGAATCAAACAGGGGATGATAAAATATTAACGTTTGTATGTACATTGTAATAGAAATGAATAATGGACGCATCGATCCTCGTTCAACGTTCGCCCACTGACTAACACTTCCACCGGTAAATCCCTGGAACACGCATCCAATGATATCGCGAGCACAATAGCTACTCTGTATTAATATCGTTCCACGGAATAAAAATTTCACCCCGATCCGCGATTATTCTCTCGACCGATTTCATTAAAAGGTTTAACCATATTCGGGGTCTCGCAGCTTTCCCGCGGATACGCCGTGCCGCGTTAATATACTCCATCGAATCGTATTAAAAACCAAAGCAGTGAAAGCCACGACAATATATCGGCGACGTGATAAAAATTCAATCGCCTCGTTCGTTTGTTCTCTACTTCGGTTATACGTCGAACGTTAAAGTCAATGACCGTTTTTTTTTCAACGGTTTCAGGAGCAATTTCGAAAGGCATTAAAATGTTTTTCTTTCGACGTTCAACGTTTTATCGACTCGTTTCATATTTTTATACGCTACGCTTTCGTCTAAATAACTCTCAAAATTGTTTAATTGTTTCAATTTATTAACGGTGGCGTACGAATAAACTGGTCATTCGGATATATCTTATTTCTGGAATATTTCGGTTTTGGTATTCGACTCTTGGAAATCGTACCGATCTACTTTATTCTTTATGAAGTCTTCGACTACAAGCGCATATTTCATATTGCCTGGCAACAACTGTTTGAACAACTACCGTAGGCAACTTTTGTCTTTGTTATATCGTACCATATATCGTATATGTTGAAATTTTATTCCCGCTTTAACGAGACACGACCGCCATCCCTATATTGCTGAAATTGATCAATTTGGAAATTACGAAACAATTATCGGAAACATATATTTTGTAAAATATCAGTACACGGCATAAATAGCCATAGAACACAGGTGAAAATCTCGAAGTTTATTAATATAACGAATAATTGATTGTTTTTATTATTTTCGCGATGCACTGAATATTTTGTAATTTCTATATATATTTGTAAATTTTATAGAATTCAAACTACCCGCCAACCGACATCTTTTACTTTTGTTTTGTTTTGCCGGCAGTCATTTGCTGATTAGAATAGATCACGAGAGAAGAACGGTAATTTAGGACTTAGAAAAAATTTTTTTAGTAGATTTCTTATTAACTGTTATTATATTTAATTTAATTATTCCCTAAATTAACTCGATTTTCCAGAATCAATCGTCTGATTTGCCCTAAGAATTTACGTTATTACGTTATTTGTAATACCTTCAGATTTGTCTCAAACTTTATCGATATGATTGTTGGATCTCGGATGGCGGAAATTTGACAACACACGTTGAAAAATTAGAGGATTTATTCGTAACGGGTAACTGCACGCTGATACCGACTGTAGAATTCTCTGCTGATCTATCGTGGAAAAGTGGTTCTCATAGCCTAGTGGTGAGGATGATTAATATGTTTGGCACAATTATCAGGAAGGAATGAAGAGGAAAAAGGGTCGAACTTCGGGATGATTCAGGAACGAGAAACAGATTACGGTGTTTATTGCAGGATGAATCTACGATGTTTATCGCAGTATGAACAAGGAGTTGGTCATGCAACATGATCATGACAACCGACTCTCGTAATACAGCTAATAAGCTGTATAAGTTTCAAAATATATTCGTAGAAGGTGTCTACGAGCGATCAAATTCTTTCATCAGCTTGTAACTCCCGATTATTACTTCTTCAATTCAACATCTTCAAAGACAAAGAAAAATGTTCAATTGTTACAGTAATACGGCTTAAGTAATCACAAATATCAAAATAAAATACGAACTCTCATTGATAAAATCGATCGTCGATCGTTTCACGATTTTCGGTCAATGTCTGACGTAATTTCAAATCACGTGATCGCAGCGCAATTTCACGAAAGCATCGTTAAGAAGCATCGAGGGAGTAGGAACACCAAAGAGGAAAAGTATGCGAGAGAAAGATTTTATGTGTGTGTATGTGTGTGCGCGCGTGTGTTATACGATAGGTCGATATCGATTTTCTGCACGGTTGGAAAACCATGTGTGTGGGTTCGCGTGCGCGGACGAATCTAATTTCCATGCGACGGGTCTGACCAACGCGCGACCGTGTTCGTCCTATTATGTTTGCGAATTATCTGTCCCGATAGCGTCACAATTTTCGGGTCGCCGTACAAGTCTCCGCGTATCGCTCCTTCTCGAGGGTTATCTCTATTTGCCCCGTTTGAACGCGTTTATCTCGAATCCCGTCGTCTACAAGACCCTCTTCGCAATTTGCCAATTAACTTGATCGTACACGGATAAACCTTCCTTTGTGCTATTTAACTAAACTCGTTGTATTTTCTCTGTTTCAGGTAAGTGTGCAATGGTTTAGAAGTAAGAATACGATTCGCCTGGTGTACCGTGAGTCACGCTATTCTTATGAGATTTATTAAGCAGCGTTTTTCTCATTTCCGAGCACAGCGATCGTTGTGCTTGGAATTTGTAAAGCAATTAGAATCGTATACACAGTTGTTTAGTTAAAGGGACATGTTCCTTTTTTTAAGAAGAAATGTATTAGACGGTTGTACATTAGCATAGTCGGTGGATATTTATACGGATCAAGAAGCATAGATAGTGGTAATCATTGTTAATTACCGATCGTTTGATAAGTAATTGTAGGTACGTGCCTGTAATTAAACTTCGTAGAAGTGGAGTTAATGTAATCCATCGAGAGTTTCTAATCGTTCGGTTTTTGATAAAGTGAAACGCTAATCATATACTCTCGTATCATGGAATTAAGATTTTCTCAGAAAACCTGATTTGCATATTCTAATATTACGATTAGAAAATTTCCAGAAAGTAACGTGTATGATACGTATCTTGTATCAAAATTGCAAGGGCTAGATAATTCGGAAGTACTATAAAGAAAGTAACAGGAGCAAGCTACTAGAACCTTTCTGTAGTAACTTGTGTAATGCGCTTGTGGGCGCTTTGTTCGTCCTTAACTTTGTCGTAAGCGGTTTCCTTCGCGTGCGATTTGAAATTGAAATTTTTTTTCAGCGCTACTTACGCTTGCCAAGTAACGTATGCCTAGTAAATACAACGTTTAGAGCTTGCGATTAAAAGTTTCGCGGGGGAGGCATAATTGGATTTTAAATAGAATTTTACGGAGTGCAACTTTATGCTACATGATAAATATCTTGCTCATAAATGAGATTTAAAAGTGGTCATTGTTAGTCAGTAGATAGGTAGTTTACTTGCTTAGCTTTGGCAGAATGTAGTTTAATCATGGAATTGAATATAAAAGAAGTTATTATCATTTGTTTTTGTTTCAATAAATTTCATTATTTAAACGTATAATTAGCGTTCGATATTTCAAAAAAATGAATTATATACATCCGTGAGTTTATTTATTTCAACGAGATACCGAAAACGAATTAGATGGTCCGCAATTAATTACGTCGAAATTACTATGGTTACTCGAAAAGACAATTATGTCCGCGCGAAAAGTCGAATCTCATAATAATCGACATTACGTTCGATTACTTAATTGAGAAATGCGCTCACGGTAATTACGAACTAGTTGCTGAGGGTTCTGTTCCTTCGTTGCGCGTCTCGTCGATTAATAATTATAGAGCGTGCATTAATATTAGATTGCAACCCCGGTGAAACTTCAAAGACAGAAGCATGCACTTTGCGAATGCTATAACGCTCTCGCACTTTCCGCGCGATATCGTCAAACAGAAACACTTAGCGCGAGAGACGAGGTACAAAACTTCATCCTTCGCGTCGCTATTGCCACGCTCTAGTAGAAATGTCAATTATTCTCAAATAGAATTTCCACCCTCCACGCGACAGATGCTTTTTCGTTGATTACTCGAATACTTTCCGAGTGAAAGATCTCTTACGCTTGTCCTCTCCTCTGCTGTGTATTTACCAGCTCTCGTGAGATATTTATTCTTCTTTCAAGACTGGTTTATCTCAGGTGGAAGTTGTTCCAGAACTTAAACATGGATCATCTATGAAAAGGACATGATATTACATCAGCAACCTCTAGCGTGTTAATACACGTTTTCTCTTATTTCAATTTTATTTTCAACGCCTTTCTCAAATTAATCGTTGATAAAGTTTGAAATATAGATTAACGAGGAATTGAAATTCTGTCTGTTGGATTTTCAACGATTCGAATTAGTTGCCTATAAAACTCGCACCAAAAGTCTCTGTGTTTGTTGAAACGAAAGTAAGTCTACGGTATAGAAATTCAGAAATTTTAACCTACATTTTATATTTATTTATTATCTATGGTGGAAGATATCTCGTTTGCATGCTTCGTATAATATACATGTTAGTACCACGCTATCATCTTGGTTATATAAAAAACTACTCGCGAGTTAGTAGGAACAATCTCGTCGTAGGAACTTAAAATTTCCCCAGAGCCATCTTCCAACTTGAATTATCTACATATGGCGACGGTGAAATTTCACGAACTTGGTTCTCTATACGGGAAAAATATAGAGTCTCTGTTAATTCGATTGGAGAACCGTTGTTAAACAATATCTGTAATACCTGTATCCAAGTTAATGCTTATTGATCGTTTATTATCGCAGTACAAGCGTGCAAGTTTAATTGACCTGGTTGGGGATATGAAGCGCGTATCGAGTACTTGCGAATAAAAAGATCGGTCGATCGATTTTTAATTACCCCGACATAATTATCTCGTGCTCCACTCGTTGCGATTGCTCGAGAGATCGGCACACACGGTACCGAGAAGAACGCGATTTTTTAATGAGGAAAACGATGGAATATCCGCCCCTGGTGTTTCCATGAAAATTAACAATTCCATCGTAATGTAACTACTCTACAGAACAGATAAACAGAACACAAGATTTACGATATTTCCGCGAATGTTTACATCGATGTTTAGATTTCTATCTTTGTACCATCGATACGTCGATCAGGTTCGATTACGGTTATTCTCTCGATACGGTATTTCTCTCGATTATTCGACGTTTGGTTCTCATAGAAATGTAAGTTTTCCAAATATCTCTGCTTATCACCGAAAATTCTATTTTGTAGGATGTACGTACGTCTTCTTAATTTCTCTTCTCGTTGTTCGAAGTTCCACAAGATTCGATAGAACTTTTCTTCGTTCTTCGGTCAACAATTTTCGCGTCTGAATCTATTTTCACAGAACAAATTATTAACCAAGTACAAGTATATTAATTTGACAGTACATTAATACATCTATATACAAGTTAATATTCTAAAAATGAGACTGGAAAATTGAAATCTGATAAGAAACTGATGGAAAAATAGGACTATGTGCAAATACTTGTTGTAGCTGCTGGTATCTGTTATCAAAAATCCCAGGACTGTCTGCCATTTCGAGAACACGATTCTCAAAGTGGTAAGACCAACGACCGTGTCACGATGCAACACCGGAAGCGTGATTACGCCGGTCAAGCTACGTACAACGATTCGAAACGCGTACAGAACCGTCAGCAGACTTTCGAGGAACGCCGTGAACTGTGTCACAGCGCGTTCGCCACAGATTGGATAATGAATCTCACGTGAGATCGCGAGCTGGCACGGCCAGAATCGTCACGGTAATGACAATGGATGATAACGATGACGGCGGACGAAGTTAGAGAGGCTATCGCGGAGAAGGCATTATTGTTTCATTGTCGCCACTTGAACGAGAATCGACCTTAATCGTCGGCCCTTAATTGCGATCCTGAAACAACCTAAAGTTGGATACACACGGAAAGTGCTTATTATAATATCGATAGAAGACAGAAAGTCTCGCGACATGCAACTCTTCGATACCTTTAAAATCGTCTTTGAAATCTGGTGAACTTTAGATTCGGAAATTTTTGAAAGTTTGTTGCAAACTCTCCGACTTTTTTCTTTTGTCGTTCTAATTGTGGCAAAGTGGTAACTAGACTTTTTACGTACTCTTTTTATTTATTTAACGATATTTAGAGATTTTGACGGTACGATCTTTAGCGTTAGAGGATTCTTCATTTTTGAAATTAAACAATTGAGAAACGGTAAGCGTATGGTAAGTAAAAAAATAATCGACAGATTATTAGATAACCTACAGAAAAGTAGGTAAAATATAGCAAGTAAAATACGTGAGAGTATTTAAAGGTCGAAACAAATGTCTATATTTTCATTTCTTTATGCCTAACTCATTGAAGTATAATCGCATGACGACGTGAATACGATTGGTAATGAGAGAAACACGATCGAATCGAAAAATTATGTAAATAACGTAGCATAGAAAGCAATGCAAACACAGATATTACGCAAGCTAACAAATCGACGAAAAATCGAAAATCGTTCCCAAGGTTGCTTTCTCGCTGGTTCTTACGTGCGCTGGTTTCGCGGTCGAAGAATTTCGAGGCACGATTCTAGGCTGGTCGACCAGCTTTTCTCACAGAGAGACGCCCAGCCCAAAGGGACGCCCTGATGAACGGGTTTCTTCGCGTGGAACCGCTTAATTCCAGGGTCATGCCGATACCTGGAGCCCGTGTAGGGAACGCAGGTCAGATTCCGCGGGGAACGACGCTCACCAGACTGCCAACAGGGAATGTACGCCTGCCAAAAGAAACACGCAGGTAGCGTAGGTATAAGGAACTGAAAAGAATAGCGACAATGATGAATGTGGTTGTTATTGTCGGATTAGGGCATGATTGTTTCGAAAGCAAAGAAAGATAGATCGATCAGTGAGAAAATGCGATTGGAAGAGGATTCCAATTAAATTAATTGATATTATCCGATTGGAAATTACGCTGGATTTCAGGATCCATCTATGAATAGTTGGTTTTGGAATAATACGATGGTTTTGTGTTTGATGAGATAATGGCGAGATTTGTTTGCGTTGATATTATTGATAATTGTTTTGTTGAAGTTAGATAACTGAAATCGAAAATGCTTCTATCGTAAATATATAATCAAATAGTTGAATCATTATGAAGTATTTATTTATTTTAGAAACGTACGAGAAACGAAGTATGCAATAATTTAGTTTTGTTTTGTCCTATGGTTCTTTTCTTCTAGAAACCATCTCGATTATCGGTGATAGTAAAGAACTTTCTGTTCGAATAGTTCCTAAAAATTCGTATATATAACTTTGTTACAAATTTTCGAGTAGGAAATTGAATCCATGATACTTTGGAGGAATAGAAAGTTTCAGATACGAACGAGTACTTTCCCAACACAAATCCAAGGATGATGGAACTATAAAAGGAGGTCGAAAGCCAGGAAACTACGCTAGGATGTCCTGATTCCTGTTCGAATACTATTTATGCATTCTCCAATCGAATCTGCGAACGAGAAATAATTTATTTCCTTCGCGACGTTATGTTCCTCCGCACAATGTTCCTTGATACACGTTATTGTGCTCCTGTTTCGACGTAGCTCTAACCGCATTGATGTCCCCTTATCTTTGCTTATATTGTTCCTGTTCTGCAGGATCTCTTGATGTTTACATGTCGATATTCCGTGTTCCATTTGCTACTAAACTAATCTTTTGGTTGCTTGAAAACGATTCTTCTTGGTGTCTGACAACATTGCCTTGTTTAGTGCAGATTTCTCATTTCTCCGAAAATAATTCGACACCCTAATTTCGAAAAACAGACGGTGGCGTGTGGAAAAAATCGTTCACGAGATCTGAATTTGTAATTTCACATAAAAATTGCACTGATTTACCGAAACTTCGATTTTGGCCAATTTATATTATCTTCCATACGGTAAATTATATATTTCTTCGCGTAATTTACATTTGGATTTCTTTGATCCAAGTCCGTGAAACGATACTTTAGTTGCCAATAATTCTAGCGCGAAGGTTAATAACAAAATTGGATTGCCAGAAGAACTGCAGAATGTCCTATGCAATAGCGATTCGAGAAAACATTCTTCTGTGTTTCGTCGAATTTGCCCGAGGTGGACAAAGGGTATCCATTGGCGTTTGCAAGAAAGAAACGCGCATCGTTTGATTCAAAGCGATCCTCGAAAGTAGAAAGGAGGGCTCCATTGTGGCGCAGACTCCAGTAATACCTTTTCGTTCCTCCGGTCGACCTACTATTATCTAGACTTGGTGGCGGCAGGTTATAAGCCCGAAATAGCCTAGGCAGGTCCGCTAATAAATGGTATTCGCCGAGACCGAGCGGCAAACTTGAAGACGCGACTTGACGTTCGCTCTGCTCTGAAAATAATACGTCGCCATCGTTCTCTGTCGCGTTCCAGCCTGCAGAGTGTTCGAAACCGTTACTTGTTACGGTGCCGAGAGAAATTGTTCCTCGGTCGTTTGTTTTCAATGATTTTCTGGTAATTAATTATCTTCGAATGCGTTCATTACTTGTTTGCCAGTAATCATGTTGCAATGTGTACGATTCTGTAGTCAAGATTGTATTTTGGGAAGAGCGTATTCTATCTCATAGGAATATTTTCTATTGCAAAACCACTTTTTACGATAATTAATCATAGTCGAACGAGTTTATCTCGCGACGAGTGTCGTGTCACGAAATGTACGATATTTTATGTGGGATTATGTACTTAGGAAAGAATATGTTCTATTTTGTAGGAATATTAATTATTCATATTAGGATGATTTCATGATAATTAATTATAGTGGTATGCACGTATTTCGTGAATGATCGTCTTACAAAGCATACGATTATGGTTGGATAAAGAACAGAAATTCGGATCGACGATTCCATCCATGCACTTTACTCTCCGATAACAATCGCGTTATAAACAATTAATTTCTCGAGAAAGCAAACGCGGTTTCAGCCGCAAATCACATTATCAATCTATCACAGTCAGTTTGTTCGTGAAAAACGATTGACTTAAGAGAAACGTTTCCGACTCCAACCAACATTGAAGCTCCATTAGTTAAAAGAGCTTCATTTTCGTGATAATCGATACTGTTTTATCCTCGTTCAAGGGGGGAAAATGGATCGATTCTGTGTTTCTTTCAGCTGTTCGCATCTGCCAGTCAGAAACCAGTTACGGCGAGGATACCATGTCAAACGAGAAATGAAACAGAGACGAATTTTGTAGAATTCTATGGACCAAAAAAGGGGAAAGAGAACATGTTGTTTTTAAAATGGGGGTTTGTACGTTGAGAGCTTCCTCTGTTTCGACAGTGGCAGTTTCGCTCTTGATTTAGAAACGTCGTTGGATATTCTTGATCGTTCATCTTCGAAATGGATCCGATCGTAAAGTATCTTTGGGTCAGTGTGCTTCTTTAATCGACTTTTCTTTTCTATCGCAGTTTCGATTTTTTAATAATCAATCTTCTCTCATTTCGCGGTGATTTATATAGACAGTAGTGAGTTTTTAGGTCAGATTTACAGATAAAGTGAATTTTTCAAAGCAAGTGAGAACACGCCAGTCGTTTGCTGGTCGATACGAGTTCTATTTAAAAAAGATAGATAAACAAATGAAATTAAATCAAGTAATAAAATATTCCGTTAATAGATTGTGTAATCGTGGAAACTTGTATCATTGTGAAAATAATTAAATAACGTCGATCTTTATTAGAGTGTTAAAGTAGAGCAAGAAGAATTAATGATCTTCTATTACATAAATTCTCAACAAGTTTTAATAAGTAGCATTCTACTATAAACTTTCTTATCTTAAAGAACATCAAATCTTCCTTAATATTAAGTAAATATTTTTATCACTTGTTAGTGCGCTTTATTTCTGACTCACGTGATTTAAAGATCATAAACTTTCTATAATATCTTGCTCTTATAAACGCTCGTGTTCATAGAAGCGGAATAAAATTATCTTACATATTATCAAGAAGTTATGTGTGGTACGTATATTTTATTTTTAAAAAACGATCGAAATCCGTCTGTACAGAGGGAAGTGCAAAATTGACAAAATCCGTGCGAGTCTATTATCGCGATCGTTCCATAATTATCTTCGTATAACGCGAAATTACAGTCTCGTTCTTATTTACTCGCACTGTGACGAAGCAGGCGCGCAATTCGATTTAGTATTTAGACAATTAGGAAAAGCGACACCTCGGAAAAAGTCGAGACGCGTAATTTTGTATCGAGCCACTTAGAGAAAAAAGATATGGCGACGATGAGAAACGTTGCATAGCAGAAGTTACTCAACGTCGCATAATTACCAGCATTTTATTACACGGTGTTTCGCGAAACGAGGGAGAAAGCTACGCCAGATTCGCGGCTTCGTAATTTGCGATAATTACTTGGCAATTTGAAGTAGGTAATTGCGAGAGTGGCTCGCGCGACGGTCATGGGAGGAACGAGAATATCGAGGAAAATTCAATGAATGGTGCTGAAGTATGGAAGAAGGATTTAAAATTCGATGCATTAAGTGAAATTCAATGCTTTTAGAAATGAAATCATTTATGAACAAAATTAAAATTCTAATAGCTAAAAATTTTACGTCGATTGTTAAGATATTTCAAAACCAAGTAGGTTATTTTAGGATGTTTCGAGAAATAATATAAATTTCGAAATATTCTCAATAGATAAAATTTTAAAGCTACCAGTGGCAGGCTTTTTAAAAATCTGAAATCTCTGTTACGTTATTAAGAATATTTGAAATTTTATTCGATAAAACTGAAGATTCTTTTCCGAGAAATTCAATGGTGAAAATTTCGCAGTTTCCTATGCGTACGTTAATATAAAATATTCTTCCGTTTCCTCGAATTCGAATGTCAAATGTCAAATCCAATCTTCGAATTGAATTTAAATCAAAATTCTTCCATACTGTACCTACTAAATTCTCCTGGAAATTTGTCAGCACTTCGTAGCTGATATTTCGCGAACACCTGGTAGACAGCTAGTTACCAGTTCTCACAACAATCGAGCGGACGCTAATCCTCGTACATCTAGATTTGTACACACTACACGCGGAAGACAAGCCAGGATTAGCCGAGACCTCGGCCGACTCAAAGGTTCATTGATAAAGGCGTGTTTCGTGTAGGTAAGCGACGTTTCTCTTATCTGTGCTCACGGCGAGAGAGATGAGAGGGAAGTAGAGACGCGGTCACGGACGAAGTGGAACATGGAATTGAAAATCGGTTGGGCTGTCGAGTCGTCTCTGATAAGGACACACCGTGGCCCTGTGCCAAAAACGATGTCGTATTTCGCGCGAAATACCGTGATCGAGCTGATAGACGAGGATTCTTGCAAATTAGTCTAACGTTGATTTTGCACTTTTGTCTTGTCTTGATACTCTTAGGTGCGAATATCATGATATATTGGCTTTCATATATCGGTGATCGTAAAAATTCTGTGTAAATTTGATTTTCTTGGAATTTAACATACGGCAAAATTTGAAATATACAAAATATCAAAGATATGTAGAGCGAAGGAAAATTTGAGATCGTATAATTTTCTATAAGGTTGACTTTTAAATACAAAGAAGTTTAAAATGCAAAGAGATTTAAACCGTTAAACATTTGGAGTACGAGGAAAGATCAAACGTTTCACGAGTAGAATGTAAATTCGTATCTGTACGAGTAGAACTATTTGAAGAAAGGGAACCTAAACGGAAGGATGTTCATTTCAGCGACAAAATTTGTATGACAGGTAAATATATATCGTAAATATGCACGATATATTCGTAAGCTACATGGAATATTATTAAGCGCATAGTGCTTGGAATGTCAATTTTTGAGTTTTTTTTTAGATTCTGCATTCTGAAATCAATTCTCTAAGCAAGCTAACCATCCTTAAGAATTCTCTAAACATGCAGACATTCCTAATCACGTTAGTTTATTACTTCAAAGCACGTACGCTCCACGAATCCGCGTTTTTCGTTACTCAGTTCCTTCACGTACAAATTGCGTAACTTTAAACCAATCAAAATTTTCTTCGTTAAAAACTGGAACGAGTCAAAATAAAGATGAAACGTTTTATAAAACTCCGTCAGGATAGTTGTACGATTCACTTTCCAGTGGCAATGTGGCCGTATCTTGAACGAAGGAAATCCATCAACGAATCATAACACGAAAAATTCACCAAATCTGCGTAATCCGAACGGGCTTGTTAAATTAAGCTTAGTTCAACTGTGACGTTAACCATGGCCCACTGAATTTTTTCGTTAACGATTGGCCAACTTCTTGTTGCGAACCTATAACAAACGACACCATAAAGCTCTAACCGCGTGGTTATGAGCGTATTCTCGTGCAAACCGATACGCCGTTTGGCCGAATGCCAGCGAGAATGACTCTGCAACACCATGCTGAGAATGTGTTTGCGGTGAACGGTCCCGTTTCGTGAAAAAATGTTCCTCTCCGACGAGATTCGATAGATGTTCGCGTCGATGCAACTTCGAAGAGTTCTCTTGATCATTTGATTATTAATTACATCTTCCTATTGTTATTACTTAATTTCTAAAAAGATTTCTAAAGAGACCAGTTCCAAAGATTATTAAGAAGTGCGCGTCTTGCAAAAATCGCGAAATATAGTAAAATTGGCTTTCAGTCGTCCTTTTACAAAGATTCGCCATCCTTTCGTCATCTCTGATAAATTTCTACGTCATTTCGATATCAAAATCCACACTCGCGATAATAAAAAATACAGTAGAAAAGTTTATCGATCGTTTGGTATACCCTTTAATCTTTGCAACTGAAGGTTCGATCGTTCCAACGATTTCTCGAATGGAAAACGCTTGTTTACTCTACCGAGGAAGCCTCGAGAATCGTGTTTTCGCCGACTGTCGCTACTTTTTGCCGTTTACAGATAACGTCCGCGTTCCTCTTTGGCAATATATACATGGACCGATCGGTGGCCCGTAAACACGAAGAAAAATGTGGTTGCCTGTATTGGTCGGCTGTCTCGAAAGACTTTCGCGGACGTTGTGAAACAGGCAGAAATAGCCTGGCTATTCCTGTTCCTGGGAAGTTGAGCTCGAGGAGGACTCGTTTCGACTACCAGAGTCGTTGGATTCGCGCCAAATTGAGTTTTCCAGCGGCCACCAAGGAACGAGCAAACTCTCTCACACTGTCTATACAAACTTGCGTGTAAATGTGAAACACGCGCTCACGCTAGAGTCTCGGGTCATTAGGATCACGATAATTAAGGTTATCAGCTGCGACGGGTTATTCACTCGACGCGTTCTGTCTTTCACTTCTCCGTATTCTCCGCCGACACTTTTCGCCAGAGAGTTGCTTCTTTCTTGGTCGATTTGTATGTTGCTGGTTGAAAGATTTTCGAAGGAATCTCTTTGAGGTTTCAGTTGGATGGAAGGGAATTCGAATATGTTCGGATGTAGGCTGGAAACGACGAGAAGATGCAGCAGAGATAGTCGAACATTATTTGGAGCACTGTGGCTGGAAACTGCGTGGGATATACGCGAAGGTCTGTGAAATCGATAGAACGTGGAGACGGTATTCTGAATTACGAGGGAACCTGGCGAAGAATATAGGAAATTTCAAAGACGATGGCTGGACCTTTGAGCGTTTCGCATATATTGTACCGTATGAGCAGATGCTTTTGACAAATGTATCGCGATCCGAGGCATAAAGATCATCCGAAATTGAATACATTGTGCGTTTAACGAGAAGACATTTCAAAGGAATTTCATTATCGGATGAACCAGAACGAAATTCAAGGATTAGTGCGTCGATTACTTATCGTACGAATATAATACAAGAAGAAGGAGAGGAGAACGAAAGATAAATAACGAGATATAAATATCATACCAAGAACAATCGTGAATTTGTGGAAATAAGTAATTTTTTTTTTTTTTTTTTTTTTGAGTGTCGAACGTTAATCGCGTACTTACGTAACGAAGTTAAAAAATTAACAAAAAAATGGCATTGATCAGTTTGACTTCTAAGAAGCTAGAGTATTCTTACTCTGTCCGTTGATTATCAAAAGACCAAAAGAAAAAGATCGGATGAAACAGAGGAAGGCGTAGGAAAATTGCTTCGAAGCGTCAAAGGGAATTAATCGTCATGAGGAGGGTTCTGGTTGGCCGTCAGAACGAAAACAATCGTTGGAACATGTGGCGGACAGTTTAAGTTCTCGGGCAGCTGTGCACGTCTGTCTCCTCGAACTGTCCCACGAAGGGACGCGTTGGCTTTTTATCTTCCCTTCGGTTCGATGCAGCTACGTAACATCTGGCACAGACGTGTACCAATTTCGAAGTTTCCCGCCAGATTGGCGTCTCCTTTCAGCCAGGATATTGTTTTCCAGGCCGGATACTCTTCCAGATTTTGATTCGGACGATGTTAGACGCCTCCTCGAATCTTTCCACCGTTTTCGTTCTAATAAATTTCGAACTTTCGACGAGTTCCAATTTTCTTCCATATCGGTGTCAGCTTTCAGCGATTTTATCTATAGAAGTTACGAATCGTTTTACGAAGCTCTTCCTATACCAAGTATGTCATATTGATTGATTCGATACACGGCGCGCCTGATCTTTTTCTATAGAATTTTCGAAGTATTTAGTCGTTCGAATTCTTTGTATCTATCGAAGGTTCTTTTCCTCGTATAAGATACATTTGTTGTTCTTTACATTTAACGTTTCGAATACGAGAGAATAAAATCCGATTCAACCGTGAGAAAGATCGTCCATCAATTCTTCAGAAATCCAGGTAGCCACGAATCACCGGGGCGAAACCCATACCTGACCATCTCGAAGGGCAAACAAAGCTGTAATCGCATACTCGAAAGACAAGCATTCAATGGAATTGCCGAAGTAGTCGCCACTTTCAGGCAGCGATGAGTATCCTTGAAAGCAAGGGACTTGATCGCGGTGGCGACAAGAAAGGGAGAATTTTGATCGCCGTCTAAACCGACAATTTGTACACTCGCCGCGCGAGTACTTCCTCGCCGACTGCTAACACGCCCTTTTTGTCTCATACAGGCTCGTTCCGTCACGCCACGTGCACGCCATAAGCGTACCTTATTAGCTTGGCAGGCAACACGCATGTGCGATGAGCTTCGCGTCCCTAACACCGCCAATCGGAAGCCACCGTGGCTCCGCGGATGAATTATTCAAACGCGACGCGGCGGCTTCCCCGTCGAATAAAACTGGCAAGAAAACGCGAGAAACCTAACGATCACGTGGAACTGGACGTTGAGAATGAATCTTGGATTCTTTGCGACGATTGTCGATGTAGCTTTGGAATTTAGGGTACGGCATGCCGATGAATAGATCATGGAAAGTGGGTCATCAAATGATTCAGGGTTACGCTGGTGTGATGGTGCAGATTGGGTAGAGGTTGTCTACTTCTTTTTCTTTCTTTCTTTCTTTTCTTCTCTTTCTTTTTTTTTTTTTTTTGAGAATCAAATTTTCTGAAAAAAATCTGGATGATTGATAGACATAGATGAAGTTTGGAATGTTCGAAATGTATCATAGGTGTCGGGAGGTAGTAAATAATGCGTGCACTGGTTACAGATTACAGCGAATGCTATTGCTATGACATAGCACGTCAGATGGTTATAAATTGCTCTTTGGAAATACGAGAAATCTAGAAGTAGTATCGAAATTTATCTTGGTACAAGACGCAAGGATTTGCTTAAAAGGGGTTATCAGTCGTAAAATTCGAGAAGTGAATATTTCATAACACTGTAAAGCCTCAAAGTTCTCCATCACCGATTTTATGCAACTTTGATCGTCTAGTAGCGCAGCTAACAAGAAAGTTTGATAGCGGTTATAAAGCAGTAAGGGGTCTGCGACGCTGAGCTTAAAATTCAAAATCTAGATTTTAGGGTAAAAGGAATTTTCTGCTGGTAAAATCTAATTTTAAACGAACAGGGGAAGTGGGCTTTGTAGATCGTGACGGTGATTTGTGGATGAAAAAAATGGGCGCGAGGAAGCTCGTCCGGTGCACGAAAAGAGAGGCACGCGATAGAAACGTAAGAAACGGAGGCGCACGAAGGTTTTCTCTAGCTCTTTCTTCGGACTTTCTTCGTTGCTTTCCTTTTTGCTCGGCTCGCCCACCCAGTTTTCCAAGAAACAAATGAATTTAATTCATGCGTGGCTGGTCAGTTTCGAACGAGATTGCCCCGATACTGGCCTTCTTCCTTCGGTCTTCCTCGACCGAGAGAGCTACTTCTTCTTCGATGGCTATTTCGTTGTAGGTTAGAATGATAATTTCCTCATTTTTCTAGCGTCCTACGTTCCACTACCTCTTGCACTAAAATCTCCATGTTGCATTAAGAAAATACCTGGAAATGATATTTTGAAAATTAACCCTTCTTGGGATCAGTCTGATATAATTTTTACTTTAGTTTCGCCGGAATCATTGTATTTACCTAAAGTGTAAACCGAAAAATTGCGATATCTGAAAATTTAACAAATATCGGAGATTTTGAATTCTTTAATGTGTTCTGTCATAATTGGTGGCTACTACCAAAGGATGTTAGAATCGATTATTAAAACTCTTGAGACGCAAGATCCTTCGCTCCATCAGCAATTACGAGTAATGCTTCTCTAGTTCTATGAATATTTTAAATTGTCTTTCCACTAGAGAGTTCCATTCTCTACTCGACATTTCTATCCGTGTAAACCCTAACTAGCCAACAAATTGACAGATCATAACTGTAGTCTGTAAACTATTTCGTCCTAATTACGCTGACATAAATGAATCGCAGGAGGATGTTCGACGGCCCTACGTTGCTGGTATAATGAACGAACGGTTTAATTACCTGTTCGTGCAGTTTCATTTCACGTTACCTTGACCAGTTCTAAACGCGCGATGCCCGCAATTAAGCCTACGAAGGCGATTATTCGAAGCTGTCGCTCGGTCAAATTTCGCAAGCTTTCCCGCGAAAGCATAAATATTCAGTCGCATCGACGAACACCGGCTTTATTTTTCCGCCGTTTCGAACGTGGCTCGCTCGTGTGTCAGCCTCTCAGGGCCGTTAATGAAGCTAATTGGGTGTAACGACATTCTGTCGTAACGTAAGCTTCGTCGATCTACAGGCCGCTTCAACGAAGCCACACGTCCCTCCCACGCGATACTCCTTTTTCCTTCTTTAGTTTTGTTCAAGTTTGATCTCTTCGCGCTAAAACATTCAGGAAGCTCCATATCTCTCTATCGTCATTTCTGTGTCTTATCGTAGATTGTAGAAATTTACGATCAAATGTCAGATATTTGGATAATTTTTGAGCTCCATCGTTTTGTATTAGGTTGTTCGAAAAGTTTCTTTCGTTTTATAACGCACAACGTTCTTTGTTTTATATTATTTTGTCGAATTACGTACGATCCATTTTGTACGAGATAAAACACCGCGATATTTCACAGACTTGGTTTCACGTTTGTAAAAACCATTATTGTAAAAAGCATTGTTGTAAAAAACACATTTGCGAAAGAAAGACACTTTTCGAACAAGCTAACATATGAGAATTCTGGAATATCTTTTCCTGCACTGCTCTTACGTTTTATGGTAGATCGTAGAAATGTATAGTCGAGCGGTAGAATAATCAGATTGTTCTGGATACGATGAATCACGTTTAGAATATAATTATCGTGCTTCCATTAGGTTTGTTACGCTAAATTCATCATCCGATTAGAACATTTCTGAAGCTTATTGATATTTAACCTAAAACATCTACAATGGATATATTGGATCCGTGTGCTTAGGAAATGGCATAGCAATTCTATATTTAGAGTTGTAACTGGGTGCAATTAATCTGGAAAACTGTAATTCCCTGCTGTTACTATAATCCCAAGTCGTTAGATTATTTAATACTTCCGAAACTTTATTACTATTTCATTTCAAGCTTAATCTCGCTACATCGAAGAATACTCATTCGTTGCTCAGGAAATTAAATAGCCCGCTTTTCACAATCCGCCTCGGAAATTATTCCAATTACGTAACAATTTTTCTTATCTTCTCTCATTGTCGTATCAAAACTTTCTCAACGAATTCATTTCAATTACGCTTTCGATAGCTTTTCCGGCGTATGATTTTAATACGATGTTTGAGAAGAGAGGAGCTCGATCTATCGACCGGAAGTTCGCTTGTTATGCCCTGCTGCCCATTTCGGTAGTCTGGAGGCCATGATTTGTTCATGTTTCCAGCTACCCTAGGGAAACAGGATATATACTATACGCTTTTGTTACGTGGATCTCGTCTCGGCAAACAACAAAATCCTATGGATTTCCTCGAAACGAACGTACGTTTCCTGCGTCGTCTATCGAAATCACCGTTTCTCAATACTTTCTCTTACTCTCTTGTTACTCCGACTATAAACACAAATAAGACACAAAGCGTTAAATATTGTCGCAAGGACTGCCTCGAAAATTTTCGCCCTTTTGATATCGCTTTGACAATGTTCATAAGCATAAAAATAAACATTTCAAGTAGTATTTTCATTCTATTCTCCTATATTTCGTTTTGACGAAACGAGGTTTACAGCGTGGACGATACAGTCGGAAGGCAACTTTAACGAGCTCCTTTAATTAACATTTCTCATGTTACATTTTTATTATAAATTTGGTTTTCTACGTGTTAATGGTAAATTGGTACAACGTAGAGGTATTGTAGAGGTAAAATACACGAAACGATCTTTTGTCGATATTTTTATCAATTCCTATGAATATCTGAATATCGATACCTGAATACGATATATTACAAAGGCGCAAGGAATAAAAGAATCTTTCACGTAAAATGCCATCATTCGCTTGTACACAAAGATATAGAATCGCTACAAAACTATCTTCGCTTCGCAGTAACATGACAAAATACCCTTCCAAGCTACTCATTATTCACCTTGCCTACCTATGCATCAGCCAATAGCTGTCTATTACAAACGCAAGTGACATCAACAACCGGCTACTATCGCGAGGAGAAAGTTACGTGGAATGAAAGACATTCATACAGTGTGTTCATAGAAAGCTATTCAATATTTATATTACATGGGATACGTCATACTGCGTAAAAAGAAAAAAACCTTAGTAAACGTAAGTCGGAGTATCAAGCATTTCCAAGCCGAAACATTTTATGCGTTAGCGTTATGATTGAGTAATCGACTGACGAATGAGCTTCTGAATATCCTCCATTCAACTTTCTTTCATGGGGATATTTACAAAATTGTATTCTTCACCGGTAAGTGACTTCGAGGAATTACGTAACCGAATTCAGCGTGCTTGTCAAATAATTCGACGGAGGTTTGGAATTTTCGAGAGAGTTCGCGATTCTATAACAAGAGGATTTTAAGCGTGTGTGGGAATGGAAAGAGGAAACGTGAAATATCTTCGGTGAATATAAAAGCCGGTAGTAAATCAATCTTAACGCTAACGTATAAAGAATGTTTGCGTCTCGGAAATGGTCGAACTTTGGTCTTATGTCTACTATGTCAATAACAACTAATGACAAAATCTGCAATCACTTAATTGCCAACCCAATATATTTACTCAGACTGTTTTACTACTGCATCTGACATATGCACAGCATAAATATTCAATAATTTCTTTCTAATACTATGCATAATCTTATAATATAATATAAATAATATAAATTTTTTAGTAATCTCTCATTCTAATATATGATCCAATCATGATCAACAGGCTGTATCTAATAATGCGCTGCGATTCAATTCGAATCACCTGAAACATGAGTCAATGCGTAAAATTGTTTCTCTAGAAATAAACATCGTCCCGTTTGCTTCGTTTCGTCGCTATAAAATAAAACATTCGATGCTGGCTATAACGATAACAAAAGCGTTGTGAATTTCACGGAATCGTTTCAAAAGTTTGATTCGAACGTCCGTAACGTAACGCAACGTAAATCGAATCCGGTGATGACATAATCAGGTTCAGGCTACTAATCGAGAGTAGCACAGAGAACTAGAGGTTCTCGTTTCTCGTCCAGTCTCGTTCAATTAACGTCTAGAAATCCAACGGACGACGATCGTTGGTCGACGCGTGTGAACGTCGCTTAACGTGCTCGAGCACGGTCGCTGATCGTAGCGTTGATGATTTTTGATTGGCCGGAAGTGACGTCACGACACGCATCGCGAACCGCCGCATTAATCCGCGCCGCGTCTTCGTACATTGTGTGGCCTCACGTGTGTTTACTACCGTCGCGTTCGATGCACATTCGGCATCTATCTCTGTCTCTCTCGATGCTCGTTGAGGTGAAATCATCAGCAGCATGGTTGAACGTTGTTGCTTTTGATCGTGGACAATTGCGTTTAATCTCGCAGCTCGATGCACCACGCAGCAGTAGGATCAAAGGTATTTCGCAATGCGTGCTTCGCACTGCTTGTTGGTAGCCGGATAATCGTTTTATGAGCCGAGGTTGTTCAACCTTTGTTCAGACGTTGCTTGACCATGAAGAAGTTTTCATTGTTGAATATTTCTGTCCTTTTCTATTTGTTTAATCGAAGTAGCATCGTCAGTGAAATTCTAATTAGAACGTACACTAAGTGTACAACCCTAAGTGTAGAATGTTTATATGTATAGTGTACGAGACGATGATCGAAATTAAGAATTGTTCAGGGGAAATTATTGTAGTTGCAATATTTCTTGTGTAAGAATTTTGTTGGTCGATTGTACGAGGTTGTCTTTCGATTCGACTGCGTCGTCTTCTAATTACGCACGTGGGGAAGCTATTCAGACTGAGAATTGATCACGAAAAGTTGGTAAGACGGTGAAATAGGTATTTTATTTTTGTCTGTACATTGTCGTAAAAAAGCGTGGAATTAATGATTGACCACGGATAATTGTATAGTAAAATTGACATTACTACCAGATTAGCATCTTTTTCTATACAAAAAGTACGCGATTGAAGAATTAGCCGTTGCTCGATAATGATACTCGCACGATGGCAAACGACGCTAATGGCTCTGTAAGTGGCGATACTCCGTTATGTACCGCATAGTGTTGTTATTACTCATAGCTTGAAGATAGCACCGAGAATGGTAATTGGCATCGCTAGTGATACCATTCTTAGCGTTGATACCATTACTAGAGCGTTGCGTTCAATAATACCATTCTATTGTCCAAGATGAGATCATCGAAGCTTATCTTCTCGATATGAAACTCGAAACTTGAAAATTTTGACAAACTCAAGATGAAATGCAAAAAAAAAAAAAATGGTACTTCACTTAAGAATAGAATGCATCGCGGCTTTTTCTATAGAATTCTACATCATCGTCAACGTGATCAGATGATAAAATGCGAATAAAAGCGTTTAAAGAGGGAGCTAGGAGATCGTAAAGTGACGAGACAAATTAAAAAATTCACTCTAGTTCAGAATAAGACTTTCTATAGAGACCTTTACGACGTGCGAAATAATACGGTTCCATCGAGGCTAAGTAACGCGTGACAGCTCATAACGAGCGTTCCTTGCAAACTATGGCGTAAAATGCGCGCACGGAAGGGACATAAAATCAGCAAGAGCGAGACCCGCTGCGCTTCCTGTCATAATTTATAAACCACGTCGGACTCCGGCCTTCGATTTCACCACGGGCCATCGATTTTCCCCATGATCACCAATTCACGATGTTTGTAGTCCCTAATCGATAGGCTTGGGTAAGACACGAACCATAATTTTGGATACATGTCTCGTTTCGTTCTATATTTCGATAGTATAGATCGTTGAAATTACGAGGGCTAACAACAAATAGAAAAATAGAGAAGTTTTTTTACAGCATATTATTTTTTAGATAGTTTTGATTAACTTAGGCGTTCTATGTTGCAAGCTAATTGCACTCTCTATTTGAGATTTTAATTGAATTCGTCGTCTGAATTTTTATATTATCTCTTCCTATTCGTGTATCATAATAAATGGAAGAGTAACATTAAATGTCACCAACTGAATAAAAGATTTATTGTATCGAAGATATCTCTGAAAGAGAAAAAGGTTATTCATTTCAAAGTATAGGGATCAATATTTGATCGAAGTCTTCCTAACATCTTTATGAAATCCTAATATCGAAATCTATCATAATAGAAATTAATATTAATTTTGCCAAGCATCCGTATACCTTTAATAAGTATAAAAGAAGAAAGTCGAGACTTCAATTCGGTAGTTCTACTGTCAACATAGCTGAGATTAAACTTGGAATATAAAGAATTCAAGATCATCGTCATAAATTTCGTCGTAACTCGGCAAATTTTTAATATCGTGAACGAAAACCGACGGTGCGATCTCCCAAAATCTCTCAACTTTCATCATTTTCAACATGTAAAATCATTCTAAGCTTCCAAGGCTTTCTTAACGTTGGTACAGCTTTTTTAATCTTCATTTCGTCGTAAAGGTCTCATCCGAGTCTCCAACAACAGCTCCTTTCCGCTGCTTTCCATTGAAAGTACGCACAGTGTTCCATCATCGTGTTGAGTCTTTTTCGAAATTCCACCCGACGGAGCACGTCGTATGCGCCAACAAAGATCCCGGATTACACAGGCTTAAGACGTATATACGAGCTCGTAAAACTGCAACCGCGCACTGTGTCGCGAAATACACTACGCGAAGATTTACGTTCTCCGAGTTTTCAGTCGACAGATTTAATTACCGTGGCTACTTATTTTTAGCCAACCCCCTCCCTCTATATTCGTTCTACCGACGGCGATCCATAGACTTAATCTCTTTTAATTCCGCTTCATACGTGCTTTTGAAGCGCAAAATCCTCGTGAAACTGGACGATCAAATAGTAATTGACGTTTCTGTAAGGCGTGTAGTTTTGTTTTCAATAGAAAAGCAGCTTCCGTTCCGTGTACACTTTATTGGTTAAACCATTGGTTAAATCTAATCGCTAGATTATAGATTTCTCTGAATACAAATAAAGAAATAGAGAATTTTTATAGAAGTTTATTTCACTCGTTAATTAGAGCATTTTCTATATTTCTGCATATTGTGCGCGTTCTGTTCGTGTTTGTACTTTTAAATTTCCCCCAAATGCAAGCAAAAGGAATTATAGAAGAGGAAAGGAAAATTATAACCGTTGCACTGCTTTGGATATTTTATATACTTTTGCGCGTATCATGCTCATTCTCTGCATCTTTGCGTTCTTACATTTCCCATAAATACATGGAAAAACCTTCTCTAGTTTAATTATTATTAAATTATTAAATTGAAATATCACAAGTCCCTCCTACGCCCTTCGCTGAAATTTCCCGGAAGTTGCAATTTGTAGAGGAGGACTTTTATATTAGCAATAAGCGAATTACGTACTCACTGTCGGAGGGTAAATGCCTGAACGTTCGATCAACGTAGGGGGTCAGGTCGAGTTGTAGGCGCGAGCAAGATCCGCCCAGCGTGATTGTTACACGCGTATCAAAGGGTCGAGGGTTGTGCCGCGATTTCGACGGCCAGGTAATGGAGTAGGCGCAGCCGACGAACCTCGTAAATCTGTCGTCCTTTGGTCGAAAGTGGCCCGCTAATGATGCAGTCGAGTGCACGCCCGTAAATTGTCAGTCGCGCGATGTCATGTTAATTAAATTCTCTGGAAATTGGTCACCTTTTTCCCTGGCGCCGTGAAATTTAGAATTCGTTGCGCATTCGAAGGAATTGTTTACGCTTCGATCATCGAAATACCCGTCTCGATACGGACTGTAGTTATCAAAGAATTTGTTTATGAATATTTAACAACGTAACTTTACAGTTGGGTACACTGTTAAGAACATGAAGGATCTGTCGCAATGATAATCTGTTCGTTATCGTATACGCGAATACTGATACATATAGAGACCAAAAGAGATACGAGAATTTCACGGTCCAAGATAATAAAACGACTCTATTTTATAGAGCAATTTGAACAACGACTTCTTGTTCTGTTGTCTCCATTTGTTCCACCTTCCAAACTCTATACCAGCAATCTCGCCAGCGTACCCTAATTCAAACCATACAAATGATATCAAGCCGACCGTACCTATCTGCAATCTCTGCTCGACAATCTTAATAACTCTCAGATCAAACATTGCAAGTAGTAATCGCCAATCTACGATTACATCTTTCCAGATGGGATAATGTTATCGTCGTTTTCGTTCGAACTACGTTCTAAAGTAACATCGTATACTCCGTCGTCCTTTCTCGTCATTTTCCCTATTATTACACACACCATAGCTACCGCTCGGAGTTAAGCTAAGCTCTTGGAAAATCTGTAGAAATTCTGCAATGCTTACAGAAGTTTTAACTACATCGTACAATCGGCTTTAAAGTTATCCGTTTAAAAGGTTTTCCGCGAAAAATAAAAATTCGTTCGCAAGAGATTTACGAGTGAAATTTCACTTGCTACGAAAATCGTCGAATGACCCGAGGTTTGCCTACGTAGCGGTTAATTTAACCGCTCCAGGCTGCATTTGATTCCACGATCCGGCTCCGAAAAATCGCATTGGCGTGTCGAAGAATCGGGCCACGCACGCGCCAGCCAGGGCCAGAAGGCTCGCCACGTTTCTCATGCAACCTCTAAGTCGCAGGTTTTTGTTCCGACGTGCGCCTAGGGAGGGATATCCAGACCCGGCCGATTTGGAGGTTAGGGTCGACTGGGTAGGTTGGCACAGCAGAGAGAAAGACAGAACTAAAGGCTAGAGAGAGGCTGAGGAGCATCGAGGCGGGACCCTGCCTTTGGAAACCCTCCGGAACACACGGTAGCTCCGCGCTCGAGAGAGCAAGCCTTTGTAGCAACCATGGCATCATGCCAAAATTCTCTGCCTCTTTCTCTTTCTCTTCTCTGTGTACATGTGTATGTGTGTGTGTGTGTGTGTGTTCGTCCCTTCTTCCTCTCTTGCGACGAGATCCCCTCGTAGAAACGGCTCCCTACTAGCGGACCTGCGAAAACCAGCCTCGAAAGCCACGTTCCATTTATTGTCCGCGTAGAAAACGTACGACGCCGACGCGGACCATCGCATCGCCGAAATAATCGAAGGACGAGCCACGCGCAAAGGTCATGGATGCTTCTTCTCTCTTGCGAGAGAGAAAGATTGCATGCTTTTTTCGGGATTTTAGATCTTCCTAGAGAGATTTAGAATGTTTAATGGCGGATATGTGTTACGGATAATAGGTGATGTAGGACGCAGGATAAATCAGCTTTTGGATGGACGAAATGCGAATTTTCCAGAGAGGATAGACGAGATTGATCATACGAAATAATACGTTATTCGATGTTTTACTTAGGTGGTTTTTTGGTAGAATAAAAATGTTGGTTAGAGATTGACACGTAATGAGATGGATCATAGGTGCGTTTGATAGTTGACGGTTGTGTGACGTCGATGAAGAAACAACGGTCGCGATAAACAATCTTCTACAAACGTGCAAATACTTCCGTGAGCAACCGTACGTAATAATATATTATGCGGTGTACTACGTATTCAAATAAAAATCAGCATTATCGGGAAGCAAATTAACAGACATCTACCTTCGTAATATCGTTCGATATTCTTTCACATGATACAGAGCAATTAAGATTCGTTTGCGCGATTCGTAGAGAAAAGTGAGTTTATCAGGTTAAAAAGCATGACCCAGTCTGCTAACGGAACCTTTAATGCCTCGTTAATATTCACCGTACGGTCGACTACAAATCAAAAAATAGTAAAGGAATTTCCTTTGCTCCGATATGAAATTCACTGCACGAAATTCAATATCCGAGACTCGCTTCTTTTCTAGAACGGATGACTCGTTTCGTATAGCTAGAAAAAAAAAAAAAAAAGAAAGAAAAATAGAAAAAATAAGGAAGAAAAGAAAAGTCTCTCGAGCTTCATACCCCGTTAACTCGCTTTGCACGCTTATCTAAAGGAACGTCCAAGAATTTCTTCGTGACCGCCACCTCTACGCAATCATTAAGCTTTGCTTCGAGGGAGAAAAGATTATCTCTCTGAAAGAGGTGGCCTACTTCGAGGGCTGTGTTAAGTTAATTTCTTAATATCTGATTAACCACCCTGTTGTACGTAAATTTATGAATTAAAGATGCCGAGGCTCGAAAAATTCAACATGAAATTCAACGATGAGTCGAATGTGAGATTTCTTCCGATTCATCTTTTCAGTTATATCTCCTTGACGTAGGAAAGTCTAGCGAGTGTTGGAAAAATTATTATTTTTCATCGATATTCAAGCGTTTCATTGAAGTAATTCTTTTCACTGAAATAGTACTTCAAATTTTTATCCAAACAAGTATCTGACTAACTATGCAACTGCATTAGAAGCATCTCTTCATCGAAATATTCTGATTATCGTGAAAACTTCTACTCGTTCGAAGTGCAATCACTTTGTATCGTGTAATACATCGTGTAATACGCTGTCACATTCTTTACTACTCAAGTAGCTTATTAACAAGAAACTCTGTTATTCAGCCTTATTGAGAAGCTCTGTACCTAGATTTTGGCAAATGTTTCTGCAACACAACACGATAACCAGATGTATGATAATGAAATTACGAATTCAACTAGAAAAGAAATTGCGTTTAAGATTGTTGGAATTTGTAACGCTGGGCGGTCCAACGACAGCGAGACTGAGGTTTAGCCTCGATACTACTTTGTAAACGTTGTTATCGTCTAGGAATAGACAGCATATTTTACTCGACGAGATATCGTATCGATATAAGCGGAGTACTTGAAATATTTAAGAGGGGAATGTGACTGGAAAGGTCATGCTTTGTCGGATGCGACTATCCCGAGGTTACCTAAGCTAACTTTTAGTAGATCCTTTCTCTGAACACTGAGACTCGTCGTTCCACTGCTGTTTGCTACGACAAATATGTAATCTCCGATTCTCGTGTGTATATCGTCCAACGATTGCACAGTTTGTTAACACCGTGCTCTTAATTCCCGTTAACGCATTGTTCGTCCGCTGTCGTTACACTCTCTAACACAGTGCGCACACAGAGACTTTATACACCTGCTGACACATATCCGGGCTTATTCTTTATCGTCATTTTGGTCTTTCTTTGATCACGTTTCCTTGATACACCGGGTATTTTAGGATTCTTTAAGATCATCCATATACAGATTTTTTGTTAACAAAAATTAAATTGTAATAGATCGTTATCGAGTAAAAAATATCGTTAACTAGATAGTTTGAGAGAAAATTTCTCGAATTCGGAATCGACGAGTCCTATCGAAGAATAAAAGGAATCAAACGTACAGTATCAAAATTGCACTCGATATTATTATCTTTCTATTCTCTTTTACTCTCTTTTTTTATTTTATTTTAGTCTTGCAAGCAGTTTGAAATAAAAGAACGCCGATTATGCTTGATCCGAGGAAAATTTCTTATCCAGATTCCTGGGAATTCCTAAAAGAATCACGATATTACAAGAGCCCAACATCCTTCGACATCCTCAAACATCTCAAATCAAGAAGAATCTCGCAAATTTCCGACGCTTCGCGAACTCGCTCAATCCAATTAACCAGATCTCGACCAATTACTCGGATTAAAGGAGTTCAAGGCGTTCAGACGCGATTTACCGATTCGGCGTCGCGTAGTTCGAGCGTTGATCATTATGTTAAGCTGTTTGAACCTCGCGTTCCATTGTCTCTCTATGAATAGAGATGGGATATCACGACGATGAAACGATATTCGTGGCCTTCTTTCCACTCCATATCTTGTTGGATCTCGATCTCGTTTCCAAACTACGTTCGTACATCGTGAAACGAGAACTTTCACATGGACTTTGCTTTTTTCGATTAAATGTTTTGAATTGAGACTGCTGAATGGGGTGTTTGTCGATAGTGATTCATTAATTCTGCTCTGACGCATCTTCTTTTATAATATTCGTCATCAGATTGTCGACTTTTAGTTTCCACACAGATACACAGATACGAGAAATTCTATATTTGATTTGAATCATCAAGTTTGATCTGATACTCGTTGCTCGTTAGCATTGTTCCTCAGAATGTTCATTTGTAACGTCGAAGCTGAAATTCGTAAGAAATTATATCTATATCGAGTAGACAGCGATTAATTTTATCTTCTACGCAGAGATTATTCTAGTTACATAAAAAATCAAGTTCTCAGTATGCGATCAAGTAACACGGCACTCGATAGTCTAATCGATGCACAGAGATTGATATGAAAGAGAAGATCGGTTTTCTCTCTTGAGTTTCTCGCATGCTTACTTATTTATACTTTCTTCTCGTGCTTCTTTCTTGTTTTTTTTTCTCTCGTTTCGTCTCCCCTTTCTGCGCGAGCAAATCGAATTCCTCGCGCGAGCGTAAGGGAGAATGGCGCGCGTCTCATCGACGAAATTAGATGAGGATCGTCACCGAGAACGAAATTCTTTTCGCAAGCAATTTTCTCGCCTCAGCCTCGGGACCTTATTCGCGAGGAAAATTACAGGTATAACCGATATTCCCATCCGAGATGTATAACACCGTCTCCGGAATCCTCTTTCGTCCATGGAAACCACTTTTTGTTGTCTCGATTTATGAATTTTCAAGCAACGATAATTCCCCTAGGAAAACACCCGCCTCTCGTTTTATCCTCTCTATTTTTCCTCCTACAGAAAACGTCTCGGTGAGAATCTAAAAAATGAATCCATAAAGAGGAGATTTAACTCTCGATTGTTATGCAATACGAGAAATTCTCTTAAATTCTCCCTTTGTTCACATAAGACAACAAATATCAAGATTTCAATTTCCAGATTCAGCTTGAACATTATTTTTCTAATACTATCTTTTTAGAGCTTATAAATTATCAAATCAATGGAAGCCACGTCAAACACACTTTTTGCAAAAAAAAAGCTACCAAAAGCAATCGAAAAACGAGTGAAATCAAAAATCCTGTCGGCGGTATTCGCATGTCGAGATTATCGCTAGATAATTTATAGAATCTATAAATTATTCGATAAATAAATAAAAAGCGACATCTCCGCGAGTCTATAGGTAGACGTGTAGAGATTGAAGAACCTATTTGTTAGCTTCTCATCTCGAGAAAGTTCCTAGAAAAATTGAAGAAGCATCTGTTCCTCCGGTTACATCAGTGAGGTCTCCCTGGCGAATTTCTATCGCGCGATCGTTTCACAAGGTAAATTGAAGAGCCGATAGCTTGTCAATTGTGGAACGATATAACGACGAATTGTACATGAAGGCTGTCCCACTAGTGTTTCTCCGCTTCGGGCGACAGAGATTTTCTGATAGCGGAGGAACGGCCCGAATTTCTGCCGTCCCAGTTTTCGATTTCACATTCGAGGCGTGAACGCCATCCCGGTTTTCGATGAATGGACGCTCCGCTCGCACCACTCGGGCAACCGTGATTTATAATTCACCGCGTGTCGTGAGTGAACGATTTCAGTTTGGATCAGTGGCGTGTTCAGGGTGAGCATTCGGGCTTGGGAGTTTCTAATAGCGTGCAAGCACTGGCTAACGTTACCTTCCACTCGTGGGAGATACATATATATATATATATATATATATATATATATATATATATATATATATATATATATATATATATATATATATATATATATATATATATATATATATATATATATATATATATATATATATATATATATATATATATATATATATATATATATATATATATATATATATATATATATATATATATATATATATATATATATATATATATATATATATATATATATATATATATATATATATATATATATATATATATATATATATATATATATATATATATATATATATATATATATATATATATATATATATATATATATATATATATATATATATATATATATATATATATATATATATATATATATATATATATATATATATATATATATATATATATATATATATATATATATATATATATATATATATATATATATATATATATATATATATATATATAT
>NT_176740.1:323530-348947 GCF_000188095.3 Bombus impatiens | reverse complement strand
TATATATATATATATATATATATATGAATAAAAATATGGTGTTCTGGTTTAAATAATATTCAAGGATTTGAAGAATTTGTATACAGCAATATCAGGAATTTTGTCGCTAAATACGTCGTCACATGTATTGGGTGATCCGAAAAGTTTCTTTCGTTTTATAAGGAAATAATGGACGCACAAGATTTTCCGTTTTATATTATTTTATCGAATTACGTATGACCCATTTTGTTCTATCAAAATAAAGATCACAACGTTCGACGGATTAGGTTTCATGTTTGTATAGAAACGCGTCGTTGTAAAAGACGTGTCTGTAAAAGAAAGACACTTTTCGGACAACCTAATATTTCGTGATCTCCATTAGGTTGAAGAAAACAAGCTCATCCTCCGGTGTTGTTACTTGCGTATAAAATTTCACCTTTCCACCAAACATTCAGATATACGCGTATTTATATTTCGAACTTTAATTTTCGCGAAATTCTTTTCAAACGATTCTCATTCGATCATTGATTTTTGATGGCACGAATTTTACTATACAGTCCAGTAGCACCGTTATTTATATTTCACGTAACTCCTCTATTTGGATAGTTAAAACAACAAGCGAATCATTGAAAAAGGAAAATGTTATTCTGAAACGGAATTCTGAAAAAATAACATTCGGATATAACTGAATTAAACCGATACATGAATATCAATTGGAATAGGTAGCAAAAGACGTTGTAGAGCGATACGTGATATTTATTCACCTTTTACTTTGGACGCAGCGAATCTTTCTCATGATGCAGCAAGCTGCATACACTCTGCACAACAAAACGGTACCCCTTAGCGAACGGGAGCAAGGGGAGGATTCGAAAAGGGTCCATTTTCAGGGGGGGGGGAGGGGGCAGGCGCCTTTACACGCGAACGATAATGTATTCAACAACGTGCAGTGGCTCTCATCCTTGTCGTCTGTGCTTGCATTTATTTCTATCGCACAGTCTTATTTTCATGAAATATTTATTATTTCGTTGAAAAATATTCCTTTCAAAATGAAGATAAGATAGTTTGAATTATAATTCATGCATCGTTAAATTTTGTTAATAATGATCTATTCAAGTAGCTGCTCATAATATAAAAAAATTGAAGAATATTCAGGGCTAAAGAATTTCATTTTTTTTTTCGATAAAATAGCTGCTGTTCGAAACTGGTTGGAAAAATAAATTCTTTCGCGCTCGGTATTAAGTGCACGCGACGCTGCACTCCGACAGATTATTAATTAGCTAGACGATAACTATATTTGTTATTGATAAAACCGATTATGAGTTTGAATGAATTACGCCTGTTTTACAAAGACATTAGAAAAAAGTTCCTGTTATTAATGTACGACACAAGGAATTTTTTCCCAAAGTCTAAACAACATTCGGTCTTGAAAGGATTAATTACGCGACGTAATGATTACATTATTCGTTATTGTAATTAGAATTTATTCGTCGTAAAACCACAGCACTGATCCTCTCAGCAAATATACTTGTCTTAATATACATATGCATGTATATGTAAATACCCTATACTTTTATTACTTATAATAGTTTCCAAGGTTAATTGAAAAAATTGTTTACGCAGTGCATAGATCAAGTTACTCTTCATTGCTATGTTAATTTATTTGCTACAGAATACTATTAGTTATCTCAATAAGCGATATATCTTCTTTGCTCTATTCGCATTTAAACAATTTTCAACTGTATTCGAAGAAATTAAATGTGCTATATATAAAAATTAAATTATTTCTCATCGTAATCATGATTTATTTGTTACAGATCGACGATAATGATCCCTATAACCAATGTGTAACAAAATATCCACTTTCGTAGTTCCAACATGACAGAAGACATACACATACAATAATATTTCCCCTTACTCAAAAATTCAACGATCATTTCTCTCGATTCTCAAATCCAGCTACGTTCGAGGCTAATGTAATGCTCCCTGCTCTCGAGTAATCTTCCCTAAATAATTTTCCCCTAAATAATTTTCCCCTAAGTAATTTTCTGCAAATCGAACAATGATCGGGAAGAAGCTGCTTGCGTAAATCTTTCGTTAATGGAATGCAACGACTCTCCTGTACAAAGTATGGAGAAGTGGTCGGTGTGTTGGGTAAAAAGGGACCCCCGAACCCTCGGCTCGTTAGCTAAGCCTCTTGTTACGGTAAAAGAGGGTCGTGCGCGTTCGCAGCTTGTCATGGGGGTTGTATTGTCCCTCGAGGCAAGCATTTTTTATTTTCCACCGGGGGTAAAAGCGTTCCCTCGCGAGTCTACTCGCGAGAACCTTCTTTTTTCTCGTCGTGGATCGACCACCTCCGGTTTCTCGAACGCGGAAAAAAAAGGGAAGAAGAAAGGGTAACGAGGTGGTTTAAAAATCGTTTCGAAGCGAACAGGGGTGAGGCGCTCGAACGACGCCTTAATTAAGCGTTTTCGCCTTTGACACCCAGTTTCTCCTGTTTTTCAACGTGTTTCCTCTTTGTGCGTTTCTTTTATATTTCGCGGAAATTCCGTGAGAAATATTTGTACTCGAGAGTCACTTCTATCACTTTTGATAAAATGCGAAATTTTTCATTATATTCTTGTAAATTATTTTCTTACTTTAAAATAGGTCATCGAAATTTTCTCGTAGATAGGTTTCCTTATAGATTTTCGAAATTCTAACGTCACATTTTCTACGCGATTGCAAGAATCGACTGATCGACGGCACAAACTTTTATTCATTGCGCATTCCTGTCAGATTTCGTATTCGTAAGATTCGTAAGCTCGTTTTCAAATTATTACCAACGAGATTAGAAAAAAGATAATGGAAAAACCAGGATTACGAAGATAAATACGTGTTCATTTCTCGACTGTAAGAGCGAGAAAATGATAAATCTGTTGGCAAGGGCGTGTCAACGAGCCAGCAGAATTACGCTGGCGTTGCGGTCATTGATATTTATAAATGAACTTTGCATTTTCATCCAAAATTATGACAAAATATTTCAGCGTCGTGAAACCTCAGGAAATTAATACGCAGACCAAAGAATGATTTACGAACATGATTCGCCCGTAACAACATTTTTCTTCCTTATCTTAAGTATTCGAATTTCGAAGTTTCAGAATTTACATTTCATACAAGTACAGGAAACTTAACTTGACGCAGAAGCAGCGTTCGGAGTTAAGAAAGTAACGTAAATTAATTGTTGACTTGGCAAAAGGAGAACGTTGATCACGTGCAATGAAATACAGAGCAGCGTCATCTTTGAGAAAACAAGGAATTTTTAAACGGTCGCGTTGCATTGGCCCGCGAGAGGGCTCGGTAGTTTCATTGAAAAAGTTGTTAATTGCAGGCGCGCGAAGTCTTGTTCCTTCGAGGTTTCGTTTTCCGTAATAAAAACGATTTCACGGGCCACTGACGGCGATGGCAATTAACGCACAGCGTTGTTAATTCGCCACTCGATTCCGTCACTACTGATTGCTTTGCCGTGTTATTTCCTTTGACACAGTTTGCTTCATTATTCTGGTTTAGAACGCAATTTATAAATTATGACTTATAAAATACCAGTTCTATAGATTCTTTAAATTATAAATATGAAATATATATATTATAATTAGAATGTAAATTCTATGCCATACATTTTAAATGTATTGAATATTCTAAATTATTTATTCGTTTAGAAACGAAAGGCATAAATCCTAGCGAGAAAGATAACGTATCTCTAAATTGATAAATTTTACATCAACAAATCGTTTAAAAAATATAGTTTATTAAAGCTACACAGTGTAACAAGAGTGATAACATTTTTAACGCATTAAGTAATAAATTGTTTCACGTTTAATATCGATTTAATGTATAATTGATAAAAATTGGAAAGATGAAATGGAAAATGTTTTCCCGCGTAAAGAGAGCTTTCTGTAATCCTCACGCACAGTAGAGTTTCTTCGTCTTCGCGTCGCATGTTCGTTGTGAATTAACACGCGTACCCTTCACACGCGCTACCCCTTCGAGAGTTGCTATATACCGGGTGTCGTGCGACACGCGATGCGTCGTTTAGCGATCAAAATCGAACCGATCGTTTCTCGCGAGATATCGCGTTCCCAAGCGAAGACAATTTTCGTTGAATCTAATTGTATACCTACAACGCAATCACTAGTTTCCCATCTCTCAAATCCAATCAATTCTATCGGGGCTCACGAATTATGTTTACACTGAGGTAATTTAATTACAAGATTATCGAATCGAAAAAAGTAGCAATTTTTATCTGTAGATATTCGAAAACTCAAATGCGTTCTGTATTTATATTAGCTTGTCCGAAAAATTTCTTTCGTTTTATAGGGAAATAATAAACGCACAATGTTTTTTGTTTTATATTAGTTTATTGAATTATGCACGAATATAGTAATAGAAATAGAACGAAATGGATCATACCTAATACAAGAAAATAATATAAAACAGAAATTGTTGTTCATCTATTATCACCTTATGAGACGAAAGAAACTTTTCAGACAACCTAATACTCATACGGACTTGCGTATACTGATTTTATAACTGAAATTTACAATTGAAAAACGAACAAGATTCTTAATCTTGATACGATGTGAAATTTCGAAAAATGACGATTCCTAATCGTTTAGGAAGCGAATCTTTTCTAATGAAGAAACTAAAACTCGGAAAAATGGAAACTCGTTTGACTTACAAGAGAAACACAGAGTAAAAGGAATCTCGATACATAGAGAACGCCGATGAATAACTTGCAGCGGTGCGCTCGAACGTGTGCATGTTTCATTCATCCTAGTGATACGTGAACGTACACACCTTCTAAAAATAGTATGAAAATCGCCGGACCGACTCGAACCAACCCGGTCTTTATTATCATACCTGGCGCGCTTCGTTGCACTTTCCCAGCAATCAGGTTTCCTCCTGTTATCGGTTATTCCCTTTTTTCTTTCTTTTTTCCTTTTCCTATGCTTCTACCATGTACCAGACACGCAAATTAACATTCAGCTCCGGCTGGTCTATTAATCGACAAGGAACACATTGCGAGAGAAGGACACGTCATCCTCGCGATCTAGTATTTCAAAGAAGATGTTTGGTTCTTCCGTTCGTTGGTTAAATCAGTAAATCAAATCAAATATCGTTTGATATGCTGAAACGAATGGTGTTTGCTAGCAATGAATCCTATGTCGAAAAGTTCGCATCGTTAAATTCTAGATTTATCTATCAAATTCTATCGAAAGTTATAAATATAATCTTAGTGTTTGTAATATAACGTTCGAACATATGTTAAAACGAACAGATGTTAGAACGAAGCAGATTCTACAACAAATAGATTCGTTCCAGCGTATAAATTATATCGCATAGCACTGATAGCGTATACTGAAGATCAAACCAAACATAGATGTTCGAGATAAAAATTATTCTTCGTATTACGTTCGTATCGTTAATGAACGAGCCAGTTGGTCTCTTCTCGATCGAGACTCGCCATCCGTGAAATCGAGTCGTACGATATTTGTTCGCGAATCTTGTACGAGTTACACGTTCTTTTTACTGGTTCAGGTTAGGTTATAAAACTGCGAGCCATACAAACACGCACGTGGGTTTCCGTGTTCTCGAAGCAGGAAACATTAAGAATCGTAAGAGCCATTTAATAGCTTGGTGATGAACGATGGAGATTAAAGTGTCTGTAATAAGTAGATTGGAGAGAGGTTTAGGAACTGAGATCGGTAATAATCTTCTGTCGAAATCATGAATTACTTTGCTGTTCCGAGGAAAACCTTCTATTTTCGACTTGGTCTACTTTTAAGAAGTAAACATCTCTCATACGTTTCATCGAAATATCACACCAGTATTACTGTACTTTCAAAGATAAATTTTCAAAGCCTTTTTCGCGCGAACCGACATTCCATCGGTTGCATAGAAAATTAAACGCGTAAAGTATCTGGTCCACAAATAGAAACAGGTTAATATTGAGTTGGCAACTAAGTGATTGCGGATTTTGTCACTGGGTGGTATTGACAAATTCCGCGATCACTTAGTTGCCAACCCGATACTATCTCTTACCAATTCTTCAAAGCACCAGCTTGCAACATCTCTCGTTGCATTTACTCATCGCCTGTCGACACATGATCAAACTTTTCTTCCATCTCGATTATTTTCGAAGCCTTTTTCGCGCGAACCAACATTCCATCGATTGTCGACATTCCATCGGTTGCATAGAAAATTAAACGCGTAAAGTATCTGGTCCACAAATAGAAACAGGTTAATATTGAGTTGGCAACTAAGTGATTGCGGATTTTGTCACTGGGTGGTATTGACAAATTCCGCAATCACTTAGTTGCCAACCCAATACTATCTGCAATTTTCGACCAATCGCAGGGAGACGCAATCGCAAGGAAACACGTCAACGGGAGTAGTAAATTCCCGTTACGATTACAATAATCGACACCACGAGTCGATCGATCCCCTGATTTCCGTTAAGACAATAGGGGTAGTTGAGAGGGTATAACACTGCGATTAACAGGGTTATAACATTTATATTTTAACACTTAAGTTACACTATCTTTTACCAATTCTTCAAAGCACCAGCTTGCAACATCTCTCGTTGCATTTACTCATCGCCTGTCGACACATAATCAAACTTTTCTTCCATCTCGATTATTTTCGAAGCCTTTTACGCGCGAACCAACATTCCATCAGTTGCATAGAAAATTAAACGCGTAAAATACCACCTGGTCCACAAATAGAAACAGGTTAATATTGAGTTGGCAACTAAGTGATTGCGGATTTTGTCACTGGGTGGTATTGACAAATTCCGCAATCACTTAGTTGCCAACCCAATACTATCTGCAATTTTCGACCAATCGCAGGGAGACGCAATCGCAAGGAAACACGTCAACGGGAGTAGTAAATTCCCGTTACGATTACAATAATCGACACCACGAGTCGATCGATCCCCTGATTTCCGTTAAGACAATAGGGGTAGTTGAGAGGGTATAACACTGCGATTAACAGGGTTATAACATTTATATTTTAACACTTAAGTTACACTATCTTTTACCAATTCTTCAAAGCACCAGCTTGCAACATCTCTCGTTGCATTTACTCATCGCCTCTCGACACATAATCAAACTTTTCTTGCATCTCGATCATGTATACGTACAGTTGCAATTTCTTCAGGCGTTCTGGAACTTTGAAAGGTTCAGTTGGACACATCGTTCGATGACTCCTCCACCGTAAAGAGAAGAAATCCTTCGGGATCAGACAAAATCGCGAGAGAAACTTACAAGGAACTGGCTTCACGGTTGCCCGCGTTGCTCCGCGGTAAAACATGTAATAATTCTTCAACTGGATACAGGTCGCACGGAAATTGTACGATCGGCTGGTTGCCCGGTCACTAACCCGCGTCTCAGAATTATCGTCCACTATTTTCGAGTATAAGTTAGCTGTTAGCGATTACGTATTACTTTTCTTTTCGCCATTACGTTTCGCGCTGCTAGTAATTTCATATTGATTTTCGCTTGGTTACCTCGTCAAAAATGTTGGTAATCCTTGTGTAACGCGCAACGACGTGTAATTACAAGATACACTTGTAATTTTTCTTTAATCAGAGATACGAATTTTTTCAAGAATATTGGCATTCTGATCGACGAAACGGAACAATATTTTTCTCTCTGTTTGAAGGAATTTTGTAAAAGGTCCGTTATAGATTCTTTAAATTCCCAAGGTATAAGTTTTCTATGTAGTTTCAAGAACCCAGCGACAACTTGAATTTTGAATTCGGACAATTTATCGAGTTCGTTGGGAATAAAAAATTTCGAAACTTCATTTAAGATACGTGCTCTTTCATGACTTCTCGAAAGTTACGCTACAAATTGACAGGAACGATATTTCGGGTGTCGAATTAATAATAATTTAACGAAACGAAATCACGACAACACTATGAATTTAATTGGAACAATATCACAGCGAATATCGAACACGTCATAATCCATTAGAGTCATCTAAAAAATCTCCCGTTAATACATCACTCGCATCATCGATATGGCTGCAAATACCTGCATTCTGATCCGCCGTTCAACGCGATTCGATCGTTCTACCAATTTTTTCATCCCGCATTTTCCAAGATGGAAAACTGCGAGATAAAAGGGCGAAAGAGACGAATAATCCACTCACAGAGTGAATTCTATCTTCGATTCTTAAATTTCCTTCCACAAAGGGCACTCGTTCCTTCGATTGATAACGTCTATCGGTTATCAGTGAACCAAGTACAATGCAAAGCCGAGTGGATATCGAACTAAAGATAAATTCCCAGAAACTAGTGTTCGCGTGTTTATTATTCCAGCCTGGGTAACATTCGGTTACTTCTGTCAAAGTTTTCTCATTAACGAACCAAGAGGGCGGTCGAAGTAAGAAAGGGAAGATTCGAAGAGGATGAAAGGTGAAAAGGTTCGGAGACCGAGCGAAAATTGCAGGACTCGGATGCCGGTTGTTCGATCTGACGCGCATCGAGGCTTGGATAACGCAAACAAGTAATTAAAAGTTCTGGCTGGACGTTCGTTTAATCGGAATGGAGGTCGTGCGTCGCTGATCGAATCCGTATACCGGTGAAAATCGAACGGGAATGAAATAAAGGATCGACTTGTGTAAAAAGGCTCCCTGTTCCCGAGTTGTTTTTCTTCTTTTCTTTTTTATCTGTTGTCACATAGACCCGTGTTTTTTTCATTTCGACTCGTGGATCGTTTAACATTTGCAGAACAGGACGCAATTTGTAATATTTCTTTTTTTTTTTACTCCAGTCAAAATTTAATTAATGTTTTATTCGAATCTTCTATCGAATCTTCGATTCTTCTCTGTTGAGATCACTCGATTAATTGGTAGAAAATTTTGCCGTTGTTTAATCGTTAAGACGAGAGAATACGTTTTTTGTCGGTGGATCGTAAAGTTGAGATTCACGAGCAATGTCGCGAAATGGTAGATTTCGGTTGTGCAATTACTACGAATGACCCTCTCCAAAAATACTACGAGCTTCCTGCAACATCTATCACAGGAAACGAGGCACCCTGTGTCTCTGAACCGTAAGATTAAACGCGTTCAGGTCAACGAGTGCTTGCACAAAGTGTTTGCAAGACGCTCGAAAATTATCTCTGATTCATCGAGACTGACTCACAAGCCAAATTCGCAAACAAATGACAGTTTCGACAACGATATTTACTAAAATACATACGAGTTCTTTTATGCAATCGCCAATTGTTACATATTTATGAATAATTTTTGGAAGAATAATATTCTTTCTTATTTTTGTTTTCTTTTTTCAAAAAATTTGTATAGAAGCTTGCCGTGCTTTTTAAGAAGTTGAAAACGTTTAAAGGAAGTTTACTCGTTAGCTAATTCAATCGTCAATGGACGATGAGAAATTTTCATTGGGAGCAAAGTTTCAAATTTTACTAACATCGGCATAATTTATTTGGATGCTGTCTGAGAAAATCTAGAGATTTCTGTATGCTACATGTAAATCACTAATTTACAAGTATTGACCATTCGGATGATAAGTTGATGATACATCTCTTTCAATTGGCATTTATGAATCCTTTAAATCTGATGTTTGTAATATTTGTTGACGAATCATTACAGATTTTATTTCACACAATTTCGACGCTGCATAATAAATTCGACGATAGTATTGTAATTGTATATTCGGAATATTAATTCATACAGACACGATATTCAAATAAAATGATAAAACTCCCTCTCTCTCTTCTCTGCCTCGCACACGCAAATTAGATTTTACGACTATTAAATTTTCCATCTTCGTCTCTCTTATGTATTAATAAAAATACATTGTTACTACATAATCTTTGTTAATAAGAGAAAAATGTAGAAAAATCTTCTTAAATCGATGCAATAGAAGAAGAAAGACTCGAAGACGATTTTATCGCGCGTCTTCGAAGGCGTTCGAAATTTTTCAATTTCCTGTCGCCGCCTCAGTTTCGTTCGCGGAGATACAGGCCTCATTTCCGGTCGCGCCCTCGATGAAAGCGCGCGTCGATCTCGCGGCATGCTTGCGAATCGATACTACCGTCTATGGTACAGAAGCGGTTTTAGAGACGCTTACGACGAACAAGATGTACTAATGATCGTGGGAAGAAAGCCTCGCAAGATGAAATGTCGAAGAAGAAGAAAAAAGATATAACGGTGAAGTTAATGAGCAAAGTAGACGTAGAAAGAGAAAATTGAGAATCAATAAAGAGGACGAGGGCTTAAGCGTAGAATCGCGAATGAACTGTGTGAAAATTCTTCGCTTGTTGTAAAAGAATGAGAGAAAAGGCAAGGACAGGAGAAAATCAATTATGTCGTTGATTCTGATTAAGTAGAGTTTCTCTGAGAATTTGTGATTCTTTCTGCTGCAAAATAGTATTAACACGCCAAGTGAGTTGAAATAATTTCTTTCCTTCTCGTAGCTCGCGTTTCAGGATTTCAACGAGACTACCGTTACATTTTTCTTGCTTGAAAAACAAAATTGAGAAACATAGAAAATTCTTTCACGTTATCCGTTACGATTTCGATACAAACATACAAAAGCGATAAACGTCTTATTATAGTAGCGCAAAATACTGATCGGTTACGTCGCAATAAATAATCCTCGTCTTTTTAAAATTGAAAACTCTGCCAACGTCGCACTCTACCGAACAACAGAGACAAACAGCACGGAGGAAAAATTTCCTAGCTCGATATCTACTTCCAGCAATTCATTTAATCAGATTTTCTAGATACATAGCCCACTTTCTTAAAGCCACCTTATTGAAATCGAATTCCACAGATTAGAATACTTTTCAACGAGAATATGCAAATATCTGAAGCATTATTCGATAGAAATTTCCATAACTCTCCTTTCGAAAATCCCGCTTTTATTGCTTCTATACAGCCACATTCCCGTCGCCAGTTCGTATTCATAAATCTTCCTAGCTATATTACATTGTTTCTATTTCTGCATAAACTCGGCACGAGTTCGCCTTTAGGCGCGAAAATAAGACGGACCTCCTCGACTCTGACTCCTTGCGGGAGGGCGTAACATAAATATGAGAAGAGTGCACGTCGTCGTGGCCAACGGTAGGAAGAAACTTCTCTGTGAACACGTAAGAATGATTAATGCGAGTTATTTCGAGCGTTGTCGCGAGGAAACGAACGCGACTCGAGAGCCACGAGAGGGATGGATATGTGGCCTCATAAATATACGATACGCGTTTCATTGACGGATACGCACGCCACGGTTATCAACAGACGTTCCCGTGTTCCATTGGAAATAGTCGGCCGTCTTGGTTAGACAGTAGAATAGGAAAGGCAAGCACCGACGCGACGCGACGTGCCGAATGCTGAAACATACGCGCGATAACACGATCGAGAGTGAAACACGCCATTGAAATTGTTTTTCACCACTTAAAACTATTTTCTCATGGTGTACCTACTTTTGCTACAATGTTCATGTTGGTCTCTTCGTTCAGAGATAATTTCTTCACTTCGATACAGATTTCTGTATACCGTGGCCACTATGTTTTGTTAATAGAAAACTTGTTAATAGAAAACTCTCTATAGAAATAGTTCATTGCAGATGTTTTAATAATGGAAATAGTAATTTGTGGTATTTATAGATAATTTTATTATATACAAATAATAATAACCCGTGTTGTATAGTGAAAACAAATGAATACGCGATGTTTATGCGTCTCGACACAAGTCAACGTTGATTTAGTCAAACACGTGTGTTTTCGGTAACTGTGAAAAGAACGAAAAATTGATATGAAACGATCCAGGTCAAATATGGATTATTCGCGTATCAACTTAAACGCTCCCATAGTTATAATAATTTGCAGAAAAACGCGAGCTGCGAGGGTTTCGAAGACTTGTCGGAAAGAAAAATTCCATCGATTCAGAATCCAGAAGCCGCGTATTTCGTTGTCTCGACTATCCGAAACGTACATCGTCACGTGCAATTTGTTCAAAGCCCCCATTTCACAGACCGTCTTCTCTCGCGTCGTATCTGAAAAGCGTGAGTCAAGGTATCTTTTCTATGTAACAAGAACCGTCGTAAGTGGTATTCAAAAGCGAATCGTCGAATCGGAATGACGATCACGGTTCGGCGTGGGCCAGGAGGCGGGCTTCTCTCAGACAGAAATAAAGTCACGTTCCAGAAGAGAAATACATGCGACCCATGCTGAATTCACTCGTCGTCAAGCAGCGTCGAGTCGCTTGCTGGATATGCCCACGCATAGACAAAGCCAATGGTTGGAGGTGCGATTCGAACAGCTTCGTGCGTTCCAGTTCCTCGAACGCAATGGCCGCGCGAGCAGATGGCGGAAAAGGGGCTAGCGACGCGCTGCTAATGGAGGGAAGATTGCAAAATTGCCCGGTCAATTGCTCGCCGTTTCACAAAACGTCCTTTCAATAATATATCCTAACCGTTGAGAACGTTATACGGCTTCGACTCGTTTGAATACGTTTGGATTTGTGTTCGTGTTAGAGTTTGCTTGAATTTGTTTGAACGTATTCCAGGGCCTTAATCACGTCCGGTCGAGTAGAAAACATTGACACGTTGGTAAGATGATGCTCCCAGATGTTTAATTGATTCAGTTAATCGTTTAAAGTGTGAGCCGTTGTAATTGGCTCGTCCTGTGGACTGCGTCGGTTTAGTTTAGTGTATTAGAGATGTATTAGAGATGAAATTGGGTGTTGTGTTAATTACTTAGGGAATCTGTCGTGTCTGATTTTTACTTAGTTTGTCGACATCTTCGTTTCTAATATAGATATATTCTCAACGCTTCTATTTACTCTTCATTTCAAAATCTTCTACGAAGCATTCTTTAACGTTCCATCGACCGAGTCACTGATCAGCCCAAAAGTACCAAGTTCACTTAACCCATCAGCGGCCCATTATCCCGTGTCCCGAAAATCCAAGTTCTCGCGTTTGCGGTCACTCTATTCCGTATGCTTTCACCCATTCCGGAGAGTATCGATCACAGCCGGTGGTTCTCTGGCGTTAAATACAATTTTCTGGAGTCCCTGGAGCCTAGCTTGGAGAGGTTGAAACACCATTCTGGTTGGAAGGGCCACGTTAAATCGAGGATATCTCCCCCATAGCGCAGAAGAGGCAAAGATCCCACGTAGTCGATGGTTAAAGTCTGGTCAATTGGTGTGAACGTACTCTGTGAACGTGTCCATTCTGGCTAGCGGCTTGGGAAGAGCCCCTTTAGAAACGTTCCACTGGCAGCAAGCCATCCATTAATACGAATTAGAGTATTTAACTTGGCAAGCGGGGGCAGAGAAGAATGGAGGAGGAAGAAGAGAAGGAGGAAGCCAGGGATAAAGGGAAGAAAGGGAGACGAGAATGGAAACGGCTCGAATCGCTGCGCCTCGCGGAAACAAATTGCCCGAATTGCACCGCCGCGGTCTAAATTCCATTTCGCTTCCTTTTTTTTTTCCTCTCTGTTTCGATCTCGCCGCGGTAGGTGTTATTCTTCATTTTCTGCATGTTCTCGTGCGATAGTAAAAACTGCGACAAATTGAAGTGATTATAGTCATTGCTGGTTGTATGGGAAACATTTTATTGTATGGCGTTCTGAGGGATTGATTTTATTGTTAGGAAATAGTTGCTCTTCGATATTCTTCGTTAGTAATTGTCGAAGTGATTATTACTTCAAAAAAAAAAAAAAAAAAAAAGGAAAAATCTACATGATCTGTTCAGTCTTCTAGTTTTTTGTAATAAATTAATTTGTATGGAAAAGAGAAAGGTGGCTGGCAAATGTACTTGTGAAGGCATTGACAAATTAATTTTCAGATATTTACGACAAGAGTTAAAAAAATATTAAGAGATAATTTGTAAATTTGAAATAATTGTTTGTAGGGATGTAGAGTTTTAGCGAGGGTATTGAAGTGGTTACCACTTCAACAGCAATGATATTCGAAGGATTTCTATTGAAACGAAAAAGACGAGATAATATCGTGGAATCGATTCTTTAGGATTTCTTTTTTAGACGTAGTTCCACTTTTTCTTGTACAGTCACCCAATCGGCATTAATCTTAGAACGTTATAATAAACTGTCGCATTCCATAATTGCTTCTGTTTTTAGCTACTGTTAAGATAATGGCACTTGTAATTTATATTTTATGGCCATTTTCTGATATGCAAAGACTAAGAATATTTAATAGCTGGTTTAAAGTAGCTTGAGGTAAATGGTGTGTTAATAAAGTTATATTTTCCAACCTACATTCTTCTTCTACTTATTTTCATGGTACGCTTCCTTAGTGCAGCATTAAGTGCCCTCAATTTAATGTCGTCGAGGAATTATTAAAATCAGAAAGGGATTATTATTTCTTAAATTTCTGATAAAATTCATTTTCCTCTTTGTACGACGCTCGAGACGACTTCAAAGACAAATCACCAGAAATCTATTCATTTATTCGTTGATCATTTCTATCGTTATTATTATATCAAAGGAATATATGCCAAATAAAATGAACGAATTAATACGTTGACAGTTTCATTATCTTTTAAAATAAACTGTACACATGTTGCTAGTATTCTTCAAGAGAGAGTCAGAGTTCGTCAGCCATATCACATCGAATTGAACAAATCAAATTGCAAAACGTCCATACAGTTGAAAGCATTCAAACGCATCAACTACAGAGATCATTAAATAACAGTTTCGATCCGTTTGAGAAGCGAAGATAAGGCGTCGTTCCCACAATCGACAAGCGAGAAACGTTGCAGACGAATTCGAGGCTCGTATCGAGTAATATGACGAAATTGCTGCTCGTTGCAATCGTTAAGCCGGATTCGAGCAACGACTGTAATTTATTTCGCTGTCTAATAAATGTCGGAGAAATTCCCGATAACTCGGTCGACGACGATTGCACCGGTCCAGAAGAATCACACCTATTCTAGCCGGATGGACACGTCCAGCATTTTTTCCGATGTCGTCACACTGAAATCGTCTTTCCTGCCGATGATATAACGTTATCCGATCCCTTAATGCCTTAATGTCCCTTGAGTAATCGCCTTTCCGCTGCTCCATTTGATATCTCGCGGTAGGCAACTCGTTTGAATAGATTGAATGTTAATTTTAAAGATTTAAGAAGCTTCGTTATTGAGACGTCAGTTTGAATCGTAGAAAATGGAACACAGAATTCATTATAGGCAATTCGTTAGTCAGTATCATAGTTATATTCTGAGATATATCATCAACGTATTTCCATATTTCCACGCATGTAATGATATTTTTATATTATAACAATAGTATTCTTCGCATTACGTTACGATACATTGTTGTAGCGACATCCACTGATAAGAAATATTAATATTCATCTTTAACAATAGAATTATCAAATTGTCAAATATTTGGATGAGAAATTCCGGTTCAACTCTGAATTCGAAAAGTCCGTTCAAAATCTAAATCTGATTTAGAAACTCATCTAGACACGTGCAGCACGTCATATGCATTTACATACGGCATTTAATTTTGCGCAATTAAATTGGATTATCGCAGCATCGAACGTATGGCCATATTATCGAAGTTTCAAACGAGACAGTCATTCTTAATGCTGTTGTTAATTCCCTAACGTGATTATTCAGTTTTATTATTCAGTTTCATTATTCATCTAATCCGTTGCATAAACGGCAGTGTACGTTATTTTTAGCTGTTGACATTCGAGTCGGATTTCGTAACATGGCAAGAGAGGGATGATGTGAAATCCAAACTTAACCCTAATCCACGTCTTTACCGAAGATTTGGAAAATACCCTCCTACAGTATGGAGACACTTAGTATGTAGATTCCGTGTGGCTGAATGCTTGAATACCGAAGCTGTTCGGTGTTGATATACCATTCTCGATGTACATATTGTACATGGACAGGTAGGTAGTCAGAGACCTGGACAAACATGTATCTGCATGTGATATTTGATGCGTACATGTGTCTTCGGTATGTAGGTACTCGTAGTCTTGGCATTTAGGTATTCGAACACGCGCGTATCTTGGAATCCAGGTGCAAGGAATATTGACGAATATTGTGAGGTTCCCCTCGGAATGTCCAGGTGTTCGGGAATTTAGATATCGCGGAAACTATCGAATTTTGAATTTTTCAGGAATTCGAGTCCATGGGTCGACACCCAACGATCTAGATACATCGTATTTCTTAGCGTGTGTTTGGGTATTCGGAAATTCAGGTACCTGGAAATTGTAATTAGTTGATATTACGTCTATCTAGTATTATTCATGGCTGTTAAAATTTTCATTTTCGTCGTTGAAAAATTCATGCAATATCTCTACAGTCACAGTCTGATATCTTCCATCATTGGAATATTTCATTCATAGGAAGCACGAGTACATAAAATATTCGTCATCTATTAATAAAACTTCAATTCTGGAGTCTGGACATCTTCAGGACCTCGTAAATGTCAGGAATAATTCTCTCTCTAGTTTTTTAAATTGGATATTATGACACAACCATTTAAAGATCAATTAAGCTAACGATTAATTCAAACGCATAAATCTTCTGTTGTATGTGCGTTTAAGGAAGATATATATTAAAATAATTTCCTCGAACACTTGATAAATTATTCGCGAAAGACGTCTGAATCTTGAATCTCGTGGATATGGGACGCGTCCTCTGCTTATCGTGCACTTTCCGTAGCCGTATTGCGCTTATAATTGCGCGTTCATTTTCGTCCAAGGATTAAGCGGCTCAGACAATAAGCGGTTTAGGTATCTCGCTATGATGCGCGTTCTATCCGGATCCCCCTTGTGTCTCCACCCTCTGTCCCTTTTTCTCCTCCACCCCCTGTCGACTCGTCCGCTATTGATTCCAGGTTTATTCTTGGCGTGCCGGTCGCTTTGCTGGCGTCAAAACATCGGAAGCAAGGGTACCGTGTCGAGACTCTGACGCTTAACGCTCCTGGGTCGTTTAGTGTCTCGGGAGTATCGTTTTGGGGTGCAACAATTAGCCTATTTGTAATTTCACGCGCAGAGTCGAAGCTTTTTTATGCGAGATATGGTAGGTTTAAATCGAAGAAAGGCTTCTAAGTTAGGAAAAGCGTGTGTTGTTTCGTAATTTTTGGTTCGATGAATTTGGTAATTGCTGGCTCGATGTTTGATCCGACTTTGGAAAGACAAATTTAACAAAGCCAGGGTTGTAGTTTGCAACAAAGGAATGGCTTGTATCGTAATTTAAGAAACATTTGGTAACCAGATGTACAGAGTTTGAGAAGTTAGTGTATTTGAATTCTATTTCATCCCTTAAATCGATACTAACCACGAACAAGGGAACGAGAGAAGAAACTCATCTCTGTAAATTTATCTAATTTCTAAAATCACAAAATATTACAATTCTATGTGGTGGAGAACAATAGTCTGCTTTATAACATTCTTTCATAAACGAAAGGATTTGTTGTCGCTGTTAACTGGTTTATGAAATATCGTTAACGATACGAGTTGGATCATAGAAAAATCCGAAATGAGCGAAAATTTAACGTCGATTCGTTTTCATCCCTTCGTAAACAGCGTATCTGTTTTGCCACGTTATTGACCACGATCAACATCATCGTACTTTCCTCGTCCTTCCATCGCTGCCATCTTCGCTGGTCTGCGAATCAGCAAACGGGTGAATTTGCATGTGCCGTTTGCCGGACGATAGTCGGACGAGCAACGTCCTCGCGAGCTGAATAAATTTCTCTTTCCGCGTAAGCTGGTCGTTTCGCGACCCAAACGGCATTAATAAATTAGCATTACAAGCACGCGCTGAATTTCCATTTAACGAGCCGTTTAATGGGACCGGTGACTTGTAAGTTACACCCTGTTTCAGCAATTAAATCTGGCCACGATAAAGCCTTGATCCGCGAGGGTACATTGAATCCAACAGGATACATGAGACGTTTGGACGAGATCGTTACGCTTTTTCATTTTATTGCTAATTAGAGATGTGACTGACAATCATTTTTAACATTTTCCTTTTTGTCCCGCGTCCCTGTTAGACGAACGATGCCGGCTAATTAATGCTTTTTGCCTCGACGCTTTCAACCAGGTCCTCTGGTAATTGAATATTTAAAACAGCGAATGCTTGGCAAACTATTAGCATTATCTAGGTAGAACGATAATTGTGCTATTGCCGGCATGTATCGACTCGAATGAAACGCGACGAGTATTTGAAAATGTGCAATTTCCTTTTTCTTTTTATCGAATTATACTCGAGACTTGTACATACAAGTTCTACCTACCTTTTCACATGTTAATAGCGTCAGAATTACACAACATAGTAGACTTAGCAACAATCGAAGTGGTGAATAATAATCGGCGCAAACACTGAATAATTGAACTGTTCAGATCGTTGCCAGACGAGTAACCAGAAAATTACTGTCGTCGAGAATTCGTTAAATTCTCGTAATATTAGTTAGGAAAATCTTTTTAAATTCAACGAACGCTCATTTTCCGTAATTATTCGACTCGTAGGTTATTTAATTCGCGTGCCGTAAGTGTCGTGAGAGTCGGGATACGAACGAGATTTCAGCGCGTGAATAGCGCGGCTACGGATGTGGAACGGTTTCATTATGTCAGGAACAAGCAGCACCGTGAAGAGAGCGAGCTACGTTTCAACGTTACGCTACGCCGCGGTACTTCGTATGTTAGATCACTCCTAGTGTGAAACCGACGGAATACGAAACGATATTTAGAACTTCTCAACTTGATATCTCAGCGGTTTTGCAGCCTCGCAGAGTTAACAGTTTAACTGTTATTGTACTGCTGGATAACACGGAGACTTTAATGTTTAGACTTTAGGTTCAGGGATTTTGAAGTTATGTACATGGATATCGAGTACCTGGGAATAATTATTTATATAGGATTAATTATTTAGAAATGGGGTAGTTCGATGCTCTGAAAATCTAACAACATAGCCAATTAGAAGCATGAATTCTCAACTAGATAGGCATCTAAATTTTGTAGCTGCTATCACTGATTAGACATGAAAAGAAGCAAAACAACTAAGCATTACGACAAAGTTCTTGATCGTTCGTGTTCCTTTGTCATTACTCATTGACTGTGAACAGTTTCACGAGGAAACGAACGTTAAAAAAAAGGCGTGTCTTCACGCTAGCTATTAAACGCTAGGTAACATTTGCCTGTGTTTTACTTGTATTTACCTCGTCAATGGAAACGCGACGTACATAGAAACATTACATTATCTTTCGTCTATGCGACGCAATTAAAAGTAATCTTGAGACTAGCATAATGTCTCAACACTGACCAAACAGCATATTCGGAGCTCAGCTCCGACCAAACAGCTATCGGAAAGATCTCTAGATCTTTAAACGAAATTGCACGAAAACAAGCTTTCTTTCCGTAAGAAAATACAATAAATACGAATTCACAACGTTCGTCGATGCTATTACGTCACCGTACTTTGGTATCATGGCTGCTATTGCGTCACTATAGCGTCAGCGATACGTCAATACCGTGCCCATGTGTGTTTGCTCGTTTTCCATGGCGATGCATCGAATTGGAAAGCGCCTTAACGTTAACCAGTCCCATCTACGTTCATCTCCTACACTGCCCGACTTGACCAACCTCGATCGGTCACTGACTTTCCTGCTTTATCCACGCCGCTGCCGGTAATTCATCCCTGCACGCACCAGCAAAAAATCAATAAGTTTTGTCATTTTCTATGGTAGCAAAATCTATGGAAAATATCTCTTAATTTTTATTATACTAATGTGAAATCTTTGAAAGAACTAGTAATGTGTAGAATTCCAGAAGTTTGGAAGTTATGCTTCATATAGGAGTCTAGAATTTTAACGGTCTAAAATTCTAAAGCTACAAAACATTTTAACTCGAGAATTTTAAGAAATTTGTACAAAATAAACTTTAGAGTCTTTAATGTTTAATTCCTGCAGGTTTAGCTTTCACACTGCATAATTAATTTCTTCGGAATAAATTTCTTGTAGAATAAAAGAATTGATTAATTCTTAACTCAAAGAATAGAAGAATTGATTAATTTTCAACCCCTTTTGTGTTTGTAATAGTATTACCGTTATATATATATATATATATCGTTGTCGATCGTCACAATGGAAGAGAATAAATTCGACGAACACGTGGATTAAAATCGGATCCCAAGGTAGATGATCAAATATCGAACGTCGAAAGGTAAAGACTCAGTTAATTCCGGACAACGTTATTTCAGGTAATTTCATAGACCAACGAGCTTAAATAATGAAATCCTCTTTCAAATTTCAAAAAAAAGGCCTAAGCATCCCTTCGTAGATCGTAAATTTCACCACTAGAACAACGCGTGTCAATTTTTTACCTGATTAGACGTGTATTTATAAGAGATCATAATTAATACTTAAAACGTTTACAGAAAAATAAGGAAAGCTAACATGCTCATTATAATATTTAGTAGGTGAAATAAATATTTATTGAGTCACATAAAAATTGACAGCTCGCTCGTACAAAGTTAATCTCTAAATAATCAACTAGCAAATTCTATAGAAAGTCAAGTACTTTCCTACAAACCCGAAATTTCCACACAAGAACACTGTTCCAACTTTTTACCTAATTACACGTCTGCAAATCGCAGTCGAGGTTCGAACATCGACTAACCCTAGTCAGGGCTTTTCCTGTTTCTCCTCGTTTCGCACGCAATAACCACAAGACCCAACGAACTCCAACGCTACGGTCTACTGCCCCCGAAGGGGAAACGCTCACTGAATGGCCCCTTGTGTTATATCGTAGCTAGTTTGGATCCGACCCTTCGCAAAAAGCCGGACAACGAAGAAGAACAGACTGACCTGTTGTTAAGAACATGGCGATTTTTCTCTCGTGGAACGACGAATTCCCGCGAAACTGACCACACGCGGAGAAAAAAACAACGAATTCCTGTGCCATACTGATAACGTTCAATGGACCTTCTTCTTTGAACGAAGAAAAATCGCCCCTCTTCCGAATCTTATGGCTCGGCTTCTAAATGACGATAAAAAAAGTGCTCGTTAATGATCGTTCCAGACACGATGCTCGCTATAAAAAAAGTTCCTTCCTTATTGTAACTGCAAATGGTACAATTAAATTCAAGGACGGTCGTTTATGAAAATTGAGCAGTAAGATGTCGGTAGTTTGGTTCGCGTGAGAGATTCAATGGAGAGGTTGAAACGAGAATAAAGTATTCCAACGAGGAAGCGTATAAATAAATTAAGTCGAAGGTCATTTTTTGCTCGTCTCCTTTGTTCATTAATACATGCTGATGGTATTAAAATATGGCTACGTTATTTTTGGAATTGCGCGTCTTGTTTAGCAGAATCCTCTTGCTCGATCGAAGCAATATCGTTAATGAGACTTTACAAGACATAAATCGTAATGTAATCGCATCGACGCAATATACGCGCCAATAACAGCAAATGTATTAATCGATTGATCGTATTAAGAACGAGGAGAGAATTAAGACGATTGTTGGAGGTTAATCCATTCTTATGAACACGTCTTTTAACCGGTTCTTCTCAGGTTTCTGTTCTTCCCGTGTCCCCTCTACCTCGCCAAAGAATCTCGATCCATCGTTTCTATCTCTTTAGAAAATTGTAATGAATTACAAATTACATACAGGTTACGTACATTTCCTTTTCAAAATTTGATAACTTTACGCTAAATGGAATAATCGAATAGTTCAGAGTGTGTGAAAGTCCATTTGTTTCACCGCTGAATTTATTAACGTTATGCAACGATATGTGTTACGGCTAGCAAATTGTAACTCGTCGCTTGTAAGATATCACCGATGATATTAAAGTCGAATCGCGCGTTTAACTTTCTTTTTCTTCGCGTAATTTTTTGGATCGTTGCGCGTCGCTGGTCGATTCTTCGTTGCGGAAAACTTGTCAGAAGTTAGCACAAAGCGTTCTACATCGTAGGAAATTAATTTCTGGCTCGACGCGTAGCCTCTTTCGTGGAAATGGAATTCCGTTCGTCTTGCACGTGGCATCCGGAGACTTTGATGGATTCTGCCACGTATCGGCGGCTTGTTTATCGATGCCAGAAGAAATAAATTGGCTGGCTAAGTTCGAAGAGAAGTTTCAGCTTCTCGGAAGAGGAGCGTTGGCCTTGTACGGTTGATTCGATTTAATCGGCTCGCACAGCTGCTGACCGAAGTTTACGAAAACTTCGCGAACCGCATGGCGTCCCCGACTTTCACGCACGTCCCTCTCTTCAGTTTCTTCGGTCCTTGCACTTTCTTTCACGTTAATAAAATACACGGTTAACCGAAAAGTTGCAACATATCTTCATAAAATATTCTCTTTTGTGCTACTTTATTTTCTCCGTTCTCTTCATTTTCTTATAGACCTGTAGGTAATTGTTAGATAGAAAACGTACATATGTGTGTACATATACTATAGGAACATATATGTTCTCTATAATACACAGAATTATATTACCCATGCCATAAGTGTGCTATAAAGAAAGGGTTAACCAGCATGTCAAAGAAGATGGATGAGAGTGGGCAAACTCGTTACATGTACATTATAAGCAAAGGTCCTTTTATCATCGTAATTATCATCAAAATGTACTACATACAATTATACATAAAGTATTACGTATAATTGTAGTATATTACAATTATATGTAAAGTATTCTACGATATGTTCTTCAAACGCTATGACCAGAAAAATGTGCAAAATACTTAATATACAATAAATAAAATACAAAATAAATAATTAAAAAAAAATACGGATGCTACAAAAATGTAGTGAATACACGTGTACAAAGTATGTACAAAATGTACAAAGTATGCATAAATACTTCTTAGAATTAGGTTTCTCATATTTGTACAAATTCACAAACATAGATACAAACGTCGATGAAGAAACTAGGAGAAAAATTGTCTTTAATCGTCGGTTTAATTTCAGCGATACGAATTTACATAAAACTTCGTCGTTTAGTTACCAAAATCACGAATAACCAATCTTACCCCGTGAGATTCTCAAAAATATCCAGCAAAACGTATTTTCACAGCCTCGTATTTTCAGCATCGATCTCTAAATAACAAACGACCAGTCGTACGATCCCCTGGCTAGCAAAATGGATCTGCCAGAAAAATGGTTTCGCAAGGGTGAACAAATTGTTGTTTGGAGCACCGCGTGTTTCCAAATAATCTCGAAAGATGAGCACCGCACGAAACGTCCGTGAGCTGTCTCTTTGGAGTTATGTCGGCGGCGCTCATTTTCCATCCTGCCCTCGCAAGAAATCGGTTCCATTTTGCGGCAGGGGTTGCAGGCCTTGGACGCCGTGCGCATTCGTAACAGTATTCTTTAAGCGGAAGACGTTAGTCTTCGTTGAGAAGAATTGTCTTACGGTGACGCGACGATCGCATGCAAATGCGGGATTATGTAATTGCGAAGAAGCGCGAAGAAAAGAGGATTACCGCGAGGATTGAACACGGCAACCTGGAAATGGAACCGAGATGGTTTTAACGTGTATTAGGAATTCGTAGAAAGGAGACGAGCAGGATTCTCTTGACGAACAGGGATTTTTAGATAATACTTTTCACCATACTGACTCGTATAGCGTGTAACTTGAATTATTCCAATACATTGTTCAAACAATTATCGTGCTTTTGTTTTCGTATGTTGCGACAAAATGATTTTTCTGTTGATAAAAATGTTATAATTTTAAGAGTCCTTTGGATAATTGGATTTTGTACGTAGAAGAAAATCAACGAACCAATTTTCTAAATCTGGTAGTTTGCAACGTTTCTGACATTTCTATCGAAAAAGATTCTTATTTACTAAAGCAATATGTACGTTAATCCAGAACTAATTTAACCGAAATACATAGCCTATGGTCGCGTAACAAACGATAATAGAGTATAAACACGATTTGTACACGGTTCTCCATTAATCTCTGTCCATAAACCCAATCGTTTTGCACAGGATTCAATTTATTCGTTGATATTATAATTAATCCCGGTATACGTTTCATCTATACCATAATAATACTAAAAACAGGATTATTAAGAGGTTGATGAATGAAACGATGGAAAAAGTAACGAGCAACTTTCTTCTTATATTTTTTTTTTTTTTTTTTGCCTTTCTCGACATTTTCATCGAATCCTAAGGTAAAGAGGGAAAAAACGAGAGGGTTGTAGCATGCTGTTAATCGACGCGCGTGCAACACGCGAAATGATTTGTGGTTTGTCCGCGGCGTCTACTTCTAATAGCCTGTATCGAGCGTATTTATTGTCGTCGTGACGTGAAAAATTCATACGGGCACAAATCATCGTCTCGTTCTCAAGTCGCATTTAAAATTCTAAAGTCCGAGTTGTTGTTGCACGACTCTATCGGGATTCCACCAATGGAGTAATGTTTATTCGAGTTTCTTATTTACGTAAGGCGTGCCAGTTCGATCCATCGATCCTCTAAAATATACATAAGCGCGATAAAACGTTAGGATAAATGGGAAGGAAATATGGCGAAAACAGCTTCGATGTTGCGTATTTGCTCTTGGAATGAAAGGATTAGTCCGCGATGCAGCGTACTCCTTTTGCTCGCTGAATGGTATTATCTAAACGGCCGCGGTGAACCGCGACACTCTGGTGGAGATGTGCCAAAATATTTGCTATTTATAAGTGCGGTAGAATATCTAGTATTCTAAGAATCTTCATTAGTAGGAATTTCTAAGAGGTATAACTTGGTGCTTAAGAGTTGCGATATGTATTTGAGAATTTTCGCGCTCAAGCAGTATGTTTGAGAACTAAGAATTCTGCTACTTAGATATTCTGCTATGTAACAATGTTTGTGTCAAAGAACTTTGTTGCTCGAGTACTCTGCTACCTACGATATAAGCTTAATATATGTAATAAAGTAAATGCTTAGAGTAAGTCAGGCGATCGATTCTGGAAAACCGAGTTTATTTTGAGAATAATTAAATTAAACGCAATGAAAGTTAATAACAAATCTACTACAAATTTTACCTGGAAAATGGAGAATCGATTTTCTAAGCGCTAAATTACAGTTCTTCTCTTGCGATCTATTCGATTCAGCAAATCACTGCCGGTAAAACAAAGCAAAAGTAAAGATATCGGTTGGCGGGTAGTTTGAATTCTATAGAATTTACATGTATATTTTCTAAATTATTTTTTTAAATATTTTCATATTTAAACGTCTTTACGTATTACAGATAATTTAGAAATTCCAATAGCGAGATATTTTGCCATTCAGGCATAATACCTAAGCCTTGCTATCTACATAAATATTCCATTACCTAGAGGAATTGAATGATTTTTCCAAAATCGCTATTCGATACTTGATACTGACCAAACGAAAGGAATACATGGCATAATCAATTTTATTTTTATTTGCAGCACATGGTGCAGACAGGCATGGCTGCGCCCTACGGTGGG
>NT_176740.1:314461-323510 GCF_000188095.3 Bombus impatiens | reverse complement strand
CCCCCGCCGGTAAATGGCGTAGCGGGTGTCGTTGGGACGGCTAGTGCGGCCGGTGAGGTGAAACCACCGCCCCCGGTGCCAGTGAAAGAAGACAACAGTGGCGCACCCCAACAGCCACCACCCAGCGGTCCTCAAGTTCCAACACCGGCTGGTGCCCCACATCCTACCGCCCCCGGTGCCCCAACCGCGGCCAGCTTCAGTCCGCCTCCACCACCGAACGGCGTCGATCAACAGGCTATTGTATGTCATACTTCCGTTCCATTATTTGCTACTTTTATTTGCTTTAGTCTTCCTTCGTCGTGATTGGTCGGTACCGTTTGATAGTAAATAATTAGTTGATTACCGATTAATCGATTAGTCTCTTTCCTCGCGTCGATATCATAAATATGCGAGCGATAGAATATACAAAATCCACGATTGAACGTAAGCAGATAATTCGTCATTTTAATTCGTACGATCAAGGGCAAGGAAAAGAGCATTCGCTCCATTTCTTTAACGGAAACTTTAACATTTACACAGCCGCGTTTACGAATAATAATGAGATAGAAGGGCAACATAGTTTTACGATTAAGCTATTCTAAGAATTCTACATTCTGAAAAAAACTTCAGAAAAAAATTTACCGCCTACCTGAAACCAACATGCAACGGATAAAACATAGTTTCGTTGCAAAATCTTAACGAGCATATCGCACGTGTTCGTACAATTTCCGCGTGGGAAACCGTGGCCAAGATCTTCGTGATATTCAACACGAAAAGAATCCTCGGATTCACCAAGCCGTTTCATGTACCGCTCGTTGACATTCTCGCTACACTTCACAAGTAGGGGAAACGCTCTCTTCCGGCGGATGTAGCAGCGGAACGCGACCCTGTGAAACCGAGGTCATACGCCACGTCGGTCAGTCAGTCGAACCACCACACCGAAACCGCATTTGGTTCTCTATCTAGTCGCTTTCGGATCTCCATTCGGAACTGCTCGTCCTTGCTTCGCCGCCTTTGCGGTCTCCGACAAAAGTTGCCACAACCGGTGCCTGATTTCCTTAGCTGACGTTACGTCACGTACATGATCCCTCGATGATTCTACGCACGTACGAGTCGAGAAACAAAGGGAGATAAGTGTAGGGAGAGTTCGATCGAACCAGCGGGGAAATATTCGTCTGGCGAAAGTTCTGGAGATCTGAACAGTTCCCCTTGGAATTAAGGACTGAGAAGGATCGGAGATCTCGAAGAAGTAGAATTTGATTTGGATCAACTTTCAAGATGCTCTCTCAATTTTGTATATTTCTGTAATCACGTTCGTTTATTCGTTCGACGTATAACTGCCGCGACTAATAATAGACAGCTGTATACTATAGACTCTAGAAGTGTACAAGGAGTACATATTAGCTAAAGAGGCAAAAATCTACACAGATTCCTATTAATATTAGCGACACGATTATCGTCATCTTGCACATCATCATCTTGATTAATAAAAGGTTATTCCTCGTGTAATGTAGAATTTAAAACAGCTAAAGAAACACGTTCTCGTCTAAAACCTACAGGCGAATAAGTTAAAGATCACACGCGACGTCTAATACAATTTTATTTACCACGATGCAGTCTACTGTAAAACATTGTACGATAACAACTTGACTGAACCATACGAACGTGCAAATTAAGGATCACGTGTGACTGGAATCACCGCCAGTTTTAACCAGTCGATTTACATCAACTGACTCGTATCGAAGAAACGATATGTTTCCTCGACAGAAGCCAGACTAACCATTGCTTTCCGCGTGGTTTAACAGCTTGATCAAACAAATATCCTGTAGTTGTTTCCCCCTACGTCGTTGCGTTCCAGCGAAGTTGAAACATCCCTCGGCTCGCCGTGCAAACGCTCGAAATTTGTTTAAGCGCGCGATAACTCGCCGTTGGATGGCGTGACGCGCGTAGTCGCGGTAATTAGCGCGACTCATAAAGCGGCCTAATTAGCCGCGCTAATTAAAGTAATTCCGTTCGTTAATTCGATTTACTAGACGGCTGGGTGGATTCTGGACTGGCCAAGAGAATGAGAGAGCCAGAGACTCTGGTAATCCTGTGTGGTGCCACGTTAGTCGACACGCTCGACAACAGCTTTTAATTAAAGGGCTCCGTGGAACTGTAGTGTCTCCCTCCTATTTGCTCGCCCTTACCAATTCTCCAAATCTCCTCGCCTGTTCAGTTTAAAGCGCGGTGCAGCTTTCGCTCGCAGACTGGAAAAATGGGCGATTTGAGCGAAAGGCTGAAGGAAGGAAACGTAGGACGAAGTGAAAGGAGAAGTCTGTTGCGAGTTGCGCTGTTAGAAACTAGATAACAATTTGTAATTCCGGACAGGAATTGTAATATAAGCGACGATGTTTCTAATTTGAAAAAATCGCAGATAAATTTAGTTTCTGAACGCTTTAGGTACTTGCTCATGTTTGGAAGCCGGTTCAGTTTAGGCTACGGTGGAGACTCGGGTTGTAGGGTGGAAAAATGATAGGATTAGAATGAAAGATTCGAGGTGAAGAAAAGGGAAAATGAACACGAGGTGTGAGATGAAGTGGATTGAGAATTCGAAGTCAGTTTCTCTGACAGAATAGAGTTAGAAGGTATAGTATACTTGCAAAAGTTAAACAGAAAAAGATACAGGAGGAAATTTGTTATCGAATGATCAAATTAGTCTTACTCGTAAATCTCCACTAACAGACTCCGAAGAGAACACGCTCTTCTTTATTTCTCCATCCATCCTTCCTTTCTTTCTATTATCACATCCTTGTAGAAGAGTTTTTCAATGAAATTCTTACTTCTTAATCAGCCAAATTCCATCGAACATTCTTTCTCCAATCAGTCTATCGATTGCCACTAAAATCCTCCATTTTCCAATTTTAACTTGCAAGTTCTACTTTGTAGGCACGTCTATAGTAACTGGATCGTTTTACACATACACGCGCATACAGACGCGAACCATCGAGAATCGAAAGACAACGATCGTAGGAGCTGACTGTAAATTATCGTGATTCGAGCAAGATTCTCAGGACGTACGATTCTAAGGACAGTTTGTCGAATAGTCGTATCTAATTAACCCAGGCGAACGAAGTGCACGCGGAGCATTTCGGACATGGTTGAGCCAAGCGTGAAGAGTTTCGAACAATGTCGTGGTTCCGGACGACGTGGTCGCTTTGTTCGTCGCTCGTCTGTTCAATTATCCGGTGCCAGTTAGTCAGCGACTCGTAAAGCCGCATTTCGTTCTGACCATTTTGCGCCTGCAGACCTGCGTGATTTTCCTCTTCTTAAACATCGTACGTGCCAGGTTTCTATTATTTATAGACGTGTCGCACTTCGTGGCTAATCTTCTTTGTTGATGGATAATTATGTTGACGCGTTCTCTTGAATATATATTTTTAAAAATATTTTCTTCGTACTATTTTGCTACGTTGCTTACAAGCCTCGCGTTTCGTTGTTCATTTTCATTGCCGCAGTTAGAGTATAGCTGCGTTGTACGTCGATTTACGCTTCAAGATTTCAAAAAGATATCGACTGTTCTGTAATGTCTAGTCTGTAATGAATTTTTCGAATAAAAGAACGTGAAAATCCCCCACTATCTGAAAGTTCTACTCTTTTTGTCGAAATATTTTTTTTAACTTTCTCAACGCTCACGTTCGATCAGGATTCCTTGGAGATCGTCTCTTTTGGAAAGTTTATTTGTAGCTTGAAATTCGAATGTTCTTAAATATGCGATATCATGTAGAATACGACAGGGATTTGTCGAGCTGCTTTGAGACTAAAACAGCCTTTGATAGCGTTTTCTGAAGCAATCGATCGAAAGCACACGAAAAGTAATCACGCGTCTAGGGGATTCTCTAGGAATCTACTTTGGAGATCTGCTCTGAGTCTCAGTCTTCGAAAATTTACTCCTGAACCGGAGGATCTACCTCGGACTAAGGATCTATCTAAGGATTAGGTGATCTTAGAGAGTCACTTTTGAAGTGGAAGAATCTCGGAAAGTTGAGATCCTATCCGCTAGGAGACACACGCGAAGGGGTGGATCTGAGCTGCTCCTAGAAATTTTCTGTAGAATTCGAGAGTCGTCAGGCAATTTTGAGAACCGCTTGAAACGTCGAGGGCTCCTTGCGCTGAACTTTATCTCGAGAGAAAAGATATTCTCAGAGAACCTGCGGACGAATTTATCTCTATTCTAAAACAAGGATGAATATTCTTATTTTTAACATAATTTTCATTACAAAATCTCACATCTACGATATACAAATGTTAGAATCAATAATATTTAAATTCTATCGACTACGATAGAATTTCATTAATTTGAAGTTACTGTCAAGAGACAAACAGTTCGTACAAATGAAGTTCATTAATTCTGCCCCTTAACCACAATTCCTCCATTCAAATAATAGAAGTTCACGTTTGAATAAATGGACTCAATCAAGAAGGAGCTGAGTTAATTGGGAACTGGCTAAAATATTGTTCCAACAAATGAAGCTCGGATAAATGAAGCTCTGTTATATTCCGAGAGATAACCCTTTCTTTTTATTCATTTAACTTACTTTCAAACTTAAATCCTTTTATCATAAAAATCCTCCCACTCTTATTATCCCGTCTTCTCGTCATCCTTATTTTTCAATCCCTTTCAATCCACAACAAAACCACAACACCAACGCACACAACAACATCAATTATTATTCTCTAAATATCTCAAATTAATCCCAAAAATTAATTAATCCCAAAAGTTACTCGACTCTTCCAGGCCAACCATTGCCATATCACGTAAAGTATCAGCTCATTCTTCGAATCTTATTTTCCAACCATCTTAAAGCGTCTTTCACAACAAGAATATACTAACAGTGTCTATCGTTTACTATTCTCCGACGATCTTCAACTGTCTCTTTAACCAAACTGTAACACCCACTCGAACGTTATTCTCTTAACAAATTTCAAGTGATCCTGGCAGGCAAATTATCTTGAAAAAACAGCCTTTAGTCGTAGGAGAACCATTATCGCGAGACAGCGCAAGTATCGCACAGTTTTGCCGCACAATACGAAAAGTCGAACGGCGCTCGGGCGCCAGGACTCTATTCAAATCACTCGGTGGTGCAGAGGCGCAAATTAAAAGTTCCTTTTCAACGAACACGTTGAATGGCCGCGTTCCCGCGGATGTCGCGCCGTTCATTGAACGACGAAAAAGCATCCAGACGATCCAGTTTCATCGGCAGCGTGGAGTGAGCTGGCCGTAGGGCAAAGTCCACCCGCCGATGTCTCGAAAATTTTTCCATTCGCGCTTCTTCACGGAGCCTCGTTAGCCGATACGGACGTCTCGAGAGTAGTTCAAATGTTTCGTGGGTTTTGCATGGAATTATCCACCCCCTTCACCCTTCCGCCGCCCGTGTTGAAAGGCTTCCGCGAGAGTTTCGCGTGCTTTCGAGTTGTACGCGCTCGAAACTGTTTCCAGCACGAGGTTTTGAAGGGAAGAAGACTCCCGGGGGTTGGGTAATTGGTTGAGATAGTTGTACCATGAAGTTGGAAAACGTGCGCTCAAACGTGGGATGTTGATTTATTATGAATATTGATCTTTTTTTTGTGTGTGGTAAACTGTGCATCAAAGGATTGAATTTTAAGTTTCGTACACGATGATTTCGATTTTGATTTATTCTGAAAAACTGATAAGAAACAAGCGATCGTGTAGCAACTTGCATGGCGAATTTGCAAATTTAAGAGGAAATTGGTTGTTCGATTGAAGACTGGAAAGACTAACGACGCCCGTTCCTGGACAGAGTTTCCGCAATTCCCTCGCTGTATCTTTTTGTAGCTACTTCTTTAAAGGAATTGGGGAAGAAACAAATGGCCAGGAGTTTTCGGGAACGATAAATTCCTGCCAGTGAAGAGAGAAATCCCTATTATTTGTATCAGTCGAAGGACCATCCCCGGGCAATCTACCAACGTTTCGGGGTTAATAGTACTCGATCCTCAAAATCTCTGGCGGTTTTGCTGAAAAATACACCTGTCACATTCAGACGTCTTATTTTCCTAGTAGAAAGCATAAAAATCTTCTATAACTTCGGTTTCTTTACAATTATTCTAGTCAATTATTTCTCTTTTCAGACACAAAGTAATACTTGTCTACCATTTATCTGCGAACAAAATAAATAAATGACAATCATAATGTTTATATTTTCACAAATATTCCTTTTTCCAAACAGACTTATCCTGAAAATGTTTATTTAAGCGCAAATGCTGTAAACAGACACGGGAAAAGAAATCTATAACTATCCAAGAAACGATAAATTTTTAATGAAATTGGAACAGTGTACGGTTCGTCTGTCGCCCATCGAATTGGAATAATTTTGGCTAATTGAAACGAGTGTCCGACGCTCGTAAAATTTTCCCGCGCGGATTGAAACGAGGCAGCAATAAAAAAAAGCTGGAATGGCAATTTCGTTCGATTAAACGCGACGCAATCGGCCTCGTTTTCGCAAGCTGCTTCGACAGCCCCGACGGGAGGCGAAAGAGCGATAAAAACGCGGAAAATTCATATACGATCTTTCTGTTTTTTGCCTCGTGTATCCTTCTGTCACTCCTTCAATCAGAATTTTTTCAATTAATCGTTCAGCTCGCATATCTCGTCGCAACTCTCCAATATCATTCTGTAATCTTCTAAAAAAATTTGGGAAATTTTTAATTTTCCTAAAGAAACGATTGGAAATTAAACGCAGAATATTTTGATAGAATTATTTCCTTCGGATAGGATAACGATTTTTCTCTGTTTATGTTAGTATTCGTTCATAAGTGTTTCGCTAAATAAAGCAAACCAAAGATAATATTCCAAATGTTCGTTGGATAATCGAAATATTCCTACGATATCTTATTAATATTCCAGACCCATAAGACAAAAACCCATGAGAAAGGAATACGCAAAAATATCAATGACACGATTATATTTCATCATAAGAAGTCCTCGAAAAAGAAAGCTGATCGAGGGTGTTTTCGAGTAGCCATCGAGGTGACCGTCATTCTTCCATTCTGTCGCTGCTACTCTATCCTCTTCATCCCAAAGGCTCGAGCAAACAAAGTTTTAATCCACCGTGATACAAGCTACCCACGTCGTAGAATACGTCTGAAAGCGTATCGAAGGCTCCCTCTGCAAACCCTAATCTCTGATAGTATCGGGCATCGGTGGGCATCGTCGATGCTCAATGAATAATTCGTGAGTCTCCCACGGAGAGGGAAGGAGCCGGTCTCTAGCCTCTCTGGCCTATCTAAATTTCATTACGTCTGCCGCGTTCTTGAAACGTGGCATCAAACTCGTCTTCGATGAGTCCGATGCTCGACGTTGAAGCAACGTCGTCCTTTGCTACGAAATTAATCGAAAGAATAGTAGATTTCGATATGCTGCTAGGCGAATGAAATTTTAATCAAGGTACAAAATTAATGAAAATTGAACTGGAAAATTATTACGTAGCTTGCTAATTTTATAATTCTAATTTGTTGTAATGTAATATAATCTAAATTTCTAGAAATTTGAAAAAGTAGGAATTTTGTGATTAGAACGAGAATAATAATTGATTATTATTACGCGTGTACTTGAAGCCATCAACAAAATTTTACAAGCCATAAGATACGAGTTATCGAAATAATAAATCCTCTATTAAAGATAAATATATAAAATATATCTATATAATATAATAAATAATAAATATATCTATATTATATCTATATATAATATAAAAATATATCCATATAAAAATAATAGAAAATGTTTTATAATTTCTATTACAAGAGCGTAAGAAATAAAATTTTCCAAACGAATTTTAGAAAATACAATCACCCGATTGCTCAGTTCAACGTAAAATTGTAAGAAAGAAGTTTATAACTTTCAATTTCTAATTTATCGGCTTTTTAATATCGTTGCAATAATTTAATAGCAATTTAACCTTGAAAGTTAGCGTGATATTACATCGACAATTGGTAGTCATATTCCGCCCAATTTTGTTCGTCACAAAGGACACCGTAATCTATTTTCTACGGAAGCCAGAGGAAACGTGTCGTTCTAACAAAGTGTTTATTAATAGCCGGGCTCATGGCTGAAATTGCTTTAGTTCCAGTAACCGTGGATAGTTACCTTGGCGGTATAAGCAATGACAGACGTGATAAAGTTGAAGGTGGAACGGTATTCAGTAGCACAGCCAGAAATTCCACGCAACGGCAGCTGCGTCTGACTATACGCGACGTGTGTTCACTTAGCCTCGTTAGTGGCGCGAACGAGATAAGGTCGGCCGGTGTGGCTGACCACTTACAGCCGGCTCTACTTGCGGCTTCTGTACCGTTTGCGGAATCGGAATGCTAACGATCGCGTCTCTAAACCTCGCAGCAAACATCTTGTCTCCTTTTTGCGAATATTGTCAGAGGCATTTACGGAGAATTCAATTAAGTCGAGCTTTGGAATTTTCCGCTTCGTAGGTAGAGGATTATTGGCGTGAATAAAGAAATAGAAAATATTTGCGTTCGTTAATTGACTCTTGGGTTTAACGATTTTCTTCGTTTGTTAGGAATATAGATTTGTTAAGCTCCGATTGGGAATATAGGAAACAATGTCTATTGCAAATGAATTGTTTGGCGGAGTTACAATGATGCAATGATAGAGTAGATTAATAATTATTATTATAGTTACTAATAATTAATTTCTAAATCACCTTTAAGTTAGAAATCGTTATTGCTGGGAGTTAAGAATCTACGATAGATATCATAATGTTATATAAAATTTAATAAACGTAAAAGGATGTTTTCTTTATATTTTTAAGAAGCACTTGGTATAAGAAATAAAATCATATAAAATTCGAAAGTATCTTACGTCCATATCTTTAAAAATCACTTGAAATTTCTTACAAAGTCTCGCATGTCTATTAATAAATCGTTGTAAATCCCATTGAATATATATATCTTATGAATATAAACGACAAATCTCAAATATACGAGCTTCACGATAATTCTGATACTATCTCTGGTCTTCGACGACAGTCGGAGGTGTTTCAGGCAGCAGTGGCGG
>NT_176740.1:292734-313926 GCF_000188095.3 Bombus impatiens | reverse complement strand
TGCAGCTGCAGGAGGAGGTGGCCAGCAACCAGCACCCACACCCGCTGGCAACGAAACCAATCCTGAGGGTGCCGTCGAAGGCAGCGCTTTAGTACCAGTCACTTCAGGTGCAACTACACCTGCGACAGCGACACAGGGTTCCGATCTAAAAGGTCAACCAAAACGTCTTCATGTCAGCAATATACCTTTCCGTTTTCGAGACCCTGATCTCAGGGCAATGTTTGGGGTAAGTCTCATTTTTACCACCTGAAATCCTTGGAAATTCTTAATTTATTTCGTATAATTATCTTATTACCTGGTTTATATCGTTAAAATTTAATAACAACTATGAATATGAGAAAAAAGAACGAATAAATAAATAATTCTTCTATCGAGCATCGAAATATTTCCAGTTTCTATTCTTACGATAATAGTTCATCTTAATAGTTTAGATTATCACGCTTAATTTTAGAATATATAATTTTATTTAGTCTTGTATATTTTACGTGATAAGGATTGTTCTCGATAGAGTTGTTTTATTAAATTTTCCTCTTGCTCTTATCTCATTAAACACACTCTAACGAATTCTCAAGAGATTGCTTTCTGTTTTCCAGCAATTCGGGCCGATCCTCGACGTGGAAATCATATTTAACGAAAGGGGAAGCAAGGTAAGCTCACGTCGCCCCTAGGCTGCGAGCCACCCCTGTCAACCCACCCCTAAGAATACAGTTAGACTTAAGCCACACACACAGCTGTGTCCTAGCCACGAAATCCTCGTCACCAGGATGGATTCGCGTTCGAAGTCTCACCGGCCCTAGTTCGTTTCCACGCTCCACGTTAATCCAACACCCTAGAACTACCCTCCTTCCAACTTGCTCGATTCACGAGTTTCTCGCTCGAACTATCCCTCGAGTTCCTTCACAGAATCCAAAATCGATCGACGAGTTTCACAATCTGATGGTCGAGAACAACCTTTTTATGTCTCTCTTCCTCTCTAACTTTCCCAATCTTCCTCGTCTTTTATGCGTTCCCGTTCTTTTCTGTTTTGCCCCTTGACAATATAAAATAATCACCGCGCCAACGTGACACGATTTCTCTTATGGAAAAACTTTTGAAAAAAACTCAGCTAGAAAGACAACCTGGTCACGAGGACGTCGCGGGACCGTAATCATTCGTTCGAAGAGACGCAGCGCCACGGGGGTCGTTTCATCCCTCCAGAAAGTTTGTAGTTGCAGAAAGTAAACAGAAAAAAGAAAAGGCAAGAAAGCCAGGTGGGTTTGAAAACCGAAGAAAAGTGAAAACTGGATCGTGTGGCTGCGTCCCTTCGTCGTTCGTTCGTTCTTTTGCAGCGCGATGGCGACGAGAAACGTTCGCGTACCCTAAACTACCCCCAAGCGTAGCGTAAAACCGTCGGTGCCATTGTCGAGCGATCTGCCTTGTCAAGAACCGCGTCTCCAGTGATTTCTCTGATTCCTGGTTGCAAAGTTGTCGTGACTGCTTCGTTTTATTCCCTGTTCTCTTGTACCGAGTTGCGGGATTATCGGCTTATTGTGTAGCCTAAAGGGAAGAAGGTCGCGCTTGAAAATTGTGGCTGCGTGAGGAATGAAATATTAAGCGTATCGCGAGATGAGACGACGAAATTGCTTCTGTCGAAGGGTAGAGGTTCTGTCGTTAGTCAAGTCTGTCGTGGAACGTTCCTCCGGATTGTTGAAACTTTTCTACTAGAGATATGGAGTGCGTGACAAAGAGCAGCGGTTAGATACGGATATCGGAGATGGAAGAGACGGTTCTCGCAGTTATTTGATTTGATTATTCGATTGAGAGGATACGAAGTTTGATATTGAACATTCTGTCCTTATTGACGATGATAAAGCTTTCTGTTCTTATCGAATCGTAAATCAGAACTTGGGTTATTTAGCTTGCGAGATTGCAGTTGTATAACTTGCAGTTTCGATGTCTGTCTGTTCTTAGAATTCGCCGATTGCAATTCAATTTTCTGCGCAATGTCTGCAACGGGTGAGTTAATTAAATTTCGTAAATTCATCTTGCAGATTCTCCTGCGAAACGAATCGAACGAATCATTCGGATTTTTAATCTCGTAAGGTAATCGAGTAACTTCGAGTTACAGCGTTCACTCTCAAAATTCAATAGTCTTGATCTAATTTGCCGCGCAATGTTCCGCGAGAGCTCTCGACATTCAAATTCCTTAGACTCACGTTGAAGATTCTCCGGCGAATCGAATCAAACACCAGGCAGAAGTAACGCGAGCGTGCAGTTCTAATTGTCGCTCGTTTATGCATGAGAAAATCGAAGCTTCCAGAGGAAGGACGAAAAAAGAGATCTAGGAGAATAAAGGGAGAGAGGTATAGAGGATTCCAAGTGTATAGGAGAGTTTGAAATGCAAATAGGTTTCAATATGGATGACAGCGGTCTGGATAAGATCCGCAGTAATACATCGTGCCGACAGCCGGCATCCGGTGAGCTTGCATATTCAGCGTCTTTGCGTCAAGTACACTCAAGTGCACTTCATCAAGCTCTGGCGGTACCAGTAACCCAATAGCATCGGTCGCTAACGATGTCACGCACGCCCGTCCATTGTCCACTAGATTATCTTCTTATAAAAATAAATTCGCATCGTTCTAACAATCATCTTTGTTGTTGTAGGAAGAACCGTAGCGAGATTTTATCGCAATTCTAATTCAAAGTTTTAATGCCAGAAGCATCAGGGGCGATCACAATGATCCGTTCGAATGCGGATAATTTTTCATAGGAATTTTCGATGCGAGTGCTTTATTTTCTTGCATCGTATATTTTTGTATATTTTCAGACTTTGCGATAATATTCTGAGATTGTTGTTTAGAATCATCTCATAAGAATTCTCGATGCAAGTGCTTTATTTTCTTGCATCGTATATTTTTGTATATTTTCAGACTTTGCGATAATATTCTGAGATTGTTGTTTAGAATCATCTCATAAGAATTCTCGATGCAAGTGCTTTATTTTCTTGCATCGTATATTTTTGTATATTTTCAGACTTTGCGATAATATTCTGAGATTGTTGTTTAGAATCATCTCATAAGAATTCTCGATGCAAGTGCTTTATTTTCTTGCATCGTATATTTTTGTATATTTTCAGACTTTGCGATAATATTCTGAGATTGTTGTTTAGAATCATCTCATAAGAATTCTCGATGCAAGTGCTTTATTTTCTTGCATCGTATATTTTTGTATATTTTCAGACTTTGCGATAATATTCTGAGATAGTTGTTTAGAATCTTCTCATAAGAATTCTCGATGCAAGTGCTTTATTTTCTTGCATCGTATATTTTTGTATATTTTCAGACTTTGCGATAATATTCTGAGATTGTTGTTTAGAATCTTCTCATAGGGATTCTCGGTGCAAGTGTTTTATTTTCTTGCATCGTATATTTTTGTATATTTTCAGACTTTGCGATAATATTCTGAGATTGTTGTTTAGAATCTTCTCATAGGGATTCTCGGTGCAAGTGTTTTATTTTCTTGCATCGTATATTTTTGTATATTTTCAGACTTTGCGATAATATTCTGAGATTGTTGTTTAGAATCTTCTCATAGGGATTCTCGGTGCAAGTGTTTTATTTTCTTGCATCGTATATTTTTGTATATTTTCAGACTTTGCGATAATATTCTGAGATTGTTGTTTAGAATCTTCTCATAGGGATTCTCGGTGCAAGTGTTTTATTTTCTTGCATCGTATATTTTTGTATATTTTCAGACTTTGCGATAACATTCTGAGATTGTCATTTAGAATCTTACTACCGTGATGATCTTCGAATTATGTTAGGTTGCCGGAAAAGTTTCTTTCGTTTTATGAGGAAATAATAGACGCACAACGTTTTTCGTTTTATATTATTTTGTCGAATTACGTACGATCCATTTCGTTTTGTTGAGATAAACACCATGACATTTCACAGACCTGATTTCACGTTTGTACGAAGGTACACTGTTGTAAGAAACACGTTTGCGGAAGAAAGACACTTTCAGAACAATCTAATAGATATCGTTGAACGATATAGACATTTTTATTTTCAATTGGACTATCTTGGTATTTACGAATCTTTTAAAATGTAAAATAGGCGAAGTATAAAATAACCATATTCGTCGATATAATGAAATATCAAATAACAAGGAAAAATCTTTTTACTATCGTGATACTCTGATTTTTGATCTCGTTGTTCTTTGAAGACTCGCTTCTCTTCTTCTTCCTCCGTACGATTACTTCGAACGATACGATTTTATTTTCATAGAAAAACACCAACTCCGTCTTTCACTTTCAAGCATCGCGATTAATTCGAATTCAGGTATGTTGATAAAAATTTGCATATAATTCATCAATTAATTATTCACCTTTCTATTATCAATCCCATTTATTTTCAGTATTAATCGAAATATTCGTAACATCCAGCTGCTACTATCGATATATTTTAGATTCTCTGCTCAGAGAATCTTAAGAAGAAGTATCGAACACGATATAAATTGGAATGCAACGGTGCATCGTTCCCAAGAGGTTAATTGGAGTTGGTTGGACGATCCCGTTGTTCCTCGCACCATCAAACTTGGCGAAGTTCATCGAGATTATGAAATCGCGTGGAAAGTTTCACGCGGAGCAATAACAAAAGGCGAATAGTTCCCAGAAAGAAAAGGATGCTTCTTCGGCAGTGAGTCTTGGCCGGTGTAATTAGATCAGAAATCCATTATTTCCAGCAACGAAAACGCGAATAATGATTTTCCAAGACGCGGCACGACCATCCTTGCCCTCTCACGGACTTTCCACCGCTCGAAGACGAATTTTCGAGGACCCTGGTCCAGAAACTTGACGCGATGGAAATTTCCAAGCTTGCATATTGCATATTCAAAACTATTCTCGCCGAATCGCTAAGAGCGGAATTCATTGTTGCTCGACGAGTAATCGAAACGTGCTTCAAAGTTTTCGCGTTTGGGTAATTATTTTACCCATGGCTTTAATGAAACGGCCAAATGTGCCGTAAATTGTATTAAGAATCATTCCGTCGAGTTGTGCTAAAAACTTGGTCCGACTTCTTTTCACGGAATGACTTGTTCGTTTTTGCTTGAAAAATTAAGATTCGAGAGTTAGAGCGACAAATGATTATTGTCAGTGAATGATGAATTTGATATGAGATATAGAATTGAGATATAGAAACTTTCAGGTTTTTGTAAACTCGTTGAATTAGAAATTTACTTCTTTCGGTTCAGTGTGAAACGTTTAAACAGATTTTTAAAAGACGCTATTTCTAGCGTTAACGTTACGTACAAAGCATCGATACAAAGTACGAATCCAGAGCACTTGCAGTCATAGTATGTCGTACAATAAATTCCACTTTGCCTAATTACACACTATATCGACGTATTGAGATTCTTCCAAACGTTTAGACACCGACCTTCAATTATAAAAGACTCATTAACCTAATAGTCGCTCTATCAGAGAGCAGCCAATCAATCGAAGTCGCTAATCGAATGAAAGACGACGACAATCGCTAATGCTTGGCTATTAGGTCACGACAGGGAGGTCTATTTCGATCGTAGCGTAGAATGCTGAGAGGAAGTGTAGCTCGAGTCACATCCGTCGTTGCAACAGCCAATCCCAAAGTGGAATATAGCTGTTCCAGTTACAGCATGCTGAAAGGGGATTAATTAAACTCGTTGACGATAGTTATCCAGCAACCGATCATCCTGCATCCGTGAAACGGCTTTTTTTTCATCCTCTTTCTTTCGCCGTTTGGCGACGCGTGATCGGATCCGATTGGTCGCGCCAAGTTTCACGGAATTCTGGATAAACCGAGCCTCGATAAAAGGCCACGCTCCAATTCAACCAACCAACCAGGTCCCCTGAAAAATCGAAGTAATTGCGGTTTTGTCGCCTTTAATCATTTTTCCATTTGAAACTTTGGCGTTTTCTAATTTTAAATTTTTATGATTAATCGAGGATTTTTTAATGTTTCGTTAGTATTTAGGCTATTTGGAAGTATACTCATCCACCGCGTCTGATAGTTTTTTATCCATGAACGTAGAATTAGTTCAACTACTTGAACATTTTTTTCATTTTTACCAAATTTTAATCAATCATTGGATGTGGTATCAGTCAGGATCGAACTGCGTTGTTAAGGCGTATGGTGATCGTAATGTGGTTTGAGTTACAACAGTTTTATCGAGGTTCGAGGTCTTCGTTCTTCACGATGACGTTGTAGGTTAATGCTTAGTTAAATTCTATCGTCTCCAGTCTGGTACTATTGGATAATGGTACTCACAGGCTGTTTTCTAATCTGAAGGTCGGAAAATATCCATTACGCTGTTGTACGTACGTAGAACATTTTTTATTCTTGGTAGAACTCGAGTAAATTGTGAATTCGAAGAACGTGAGCTACCATAACAGAAAACATCCGAGAAATTGACACGCTAAGAACCGAATTCTAGGAATCGGGACAGTACAGAGTTGTGTAAGAGCCCTTGTCCGAGCGGAAGTAACGGGAAATCGGTCGATAGGAAAGCCGAGATAAATTGCAGAAAAGCGACCTCCGTCGATGCGTTTAACTGGAAGTACAAGTCGGCATTCATTACGCGTCAGAGATCCAACGACTCGACAATGGCACCAGGCGACGCACTTTTTGCATTGCAAATTGAAATGCCGCCGCGACATTCTCTAAGAAATATGCGCGACAACGGTGAACGCGTTGCCATCGCTTTTTAGCATTTAAGTGATCGCGAGGACGTGACGGGATCCTCGATGTGAAATCTACACGCAATTGGCAAGAAAAATAGAGAGGAAAAAAATCAAGAAAAGAAGGAGAAATAAGTAGAAGCAATTCGATAATTGTGTAAAGTAGAAATCAGAGTATATATCGTGATTATTAATTTCCAGAGAAAAGATTAGAGAAATTTGATTCATGTATTCGATGAAATTGCTCTTTAGGATACTAAACGATCCCGTCACGGATTTAAGTTATTCGTATTCTTCGTGTTAACCTAGTAAAATCGTTCGACATCGACTCGATTTCTTTGTGAAATAATCGTCGATTAACGACGATTATTTTAATGGAGACACGAGCTAGATGTTGACGTTCGACTAAGGATATCATGAAATAAGGATTAGGCTAAGGCGAACGAGAGAGTGTGTGATGATCGCGCGAGTCTGTGAGAGAGACCTTTTCTCGAAAGCTTCGTCAATGTAAATGGAATGTGGCATCCCTAATGAAGTGCAGCATTTTGGAGAAGAGATACTTTGAGACCGGCGCGGAGGAGAGCGCTAATCGACTTACCATTTTTCTTTTCATTTTTTCGATAATAAGATTGTTTCTCGTAAAAGTTACTGGAAAAGGAGGAAAAAGGGAGGGGGGTAGAAGGAGGTATACGTGAAATAAAAATACAAATGAAGACAATTTTGGTACAAAGTGATATAATTGGATAAAAAGTAGATAATTTTGTATAATTGTATAAAAGGTGGTGATAGTTCGAAGTTCGAAGGTAGTCGGTTGGCGCACTTGTCTCGCGCTGAGTATGTGCCAGTGACACGTACATACATACCATAATATAACCAATGGTGTTAGTTCTCGTAGTTGTTAGACGAGCTATTGCATTTTTACTAGCTAGCATTCCGCATTTTATCATTATTTAGCTCCCATTGGTTATAAGGCAGCTCGGTGCACCTTGCGTAACTGTGTTCGCAGCTGCTTTTGACGAACTGTGGTATCTAAAGTAACTAAAATACCAAAAACCATCATCTCCTTCCTCCTTCTCCTTAGAAACACGCGACACCTTTTTCTTGGACAAATGGCGAATCGCCTCCACGATTCTCTTTGTGATCCTTTCGACGATCTTCTCGTCGTTTTGTACAGTTCAATCGAAGCTACAGTGGCTACAAAAAGTACTTGCACACACTTGCATTTTTTTAAATAAAGCTTCTTCCTCTTTTTTTTTTCTTTTTTATTAGTTTCTACATTCCTTTTTTATAGTACGAACGTTACTAAACGATAAGCAGAGATTTAGTATAATCTGGATTAATTAATTATTATGTACGTGTTATGGTAAACACGATAGTGTGCAAATACTTCTTATGAACAGTTGTAATACGCAAAGAAAACGTAAGAAAAGAAAAAGGAAAGCAAACGGCAGCTAAAAAGCTTCATGTAGTATCCTTCACGATCTTCTCTTGCGTCGGTGAAGAATATAAATTCTCGATGAGCTCAAAAAAAAAAAGAAAAAAAAAACATGCAAAAGGAATAGTTTAACCCTGATGTTCACCTCGTTTCTTCACATTTGCCTCCCTGCGGGTATACTTCTTATTTTTAGAATAATTTATTCATAGAAGAACGGAATACATAAAAGGCGGCATAAAATCATAGTGAACAACAATACCGATTATTTATAAACCATCAAGAAAATATTCTGCTAACAATGTTTTTAAGAATCTATTGAAATATAACACTCGTTTCATGTCGTATAAATCCGAGGAGAACAGCAGGGCTAAAGAAAGAAATAATAATAGCAATAGCAGAGATCAATAATAATAATAATAATAATAATAATAATAATAATAATAATAATAATAGCAGTTGTTTTAAAAGCGAGCTCGAGAAATTAATGGTAGAAGAAAAGAAAAAAAATTAGATCGTTTCAAAATGGACGCAGCAGCGGACACACGGTGCACCCGGTGAGCCGGCTGCCGCCACTTCCGGTCGCGGAGGAGACCCTCGGGAGATGCTGCCCATTTGATTTGATGAAACTTTGTCACACCTCATTTTTTCCGAAGCTACATCTAACCAACCTCCATTCTTATCCTTCTCTTTCTCTTTCTCTGATGAGTTTCCCAAGGCGTTTCAAGGCCGGTACACGTATACACACACGTACACTTCTATACACAGAGAAAACATATTACGCACAAAGGAGACAGACACACTCACCCACATACACACACACACACACGTACATACACACACAATTTAGATATTAGAGACGAGGCAAAAGCAGGAGACGATAGTAGTGAGAACTAACCAAAAACGATTGATAACGGCTTGCCTGTCGAGATCGGAATCGATCTTTCCAAACTGAGACCTGCGTTCGAACTTTTTCTCGAGAGAGACATCACTTTTTGTTAATTAGTCTCGCTACACGCCGTATTGTGGTTCACAGACACTGCCGCGACGTTTTACTAATCCACCTGCAAGTGTTGGATTGCGATAAGAAAAATGGCTGATTCCCGTGAATTCGTTCATTGTCGAATTTCTTCTTCGTTAACGGGGAAGATATAATTTTTCTTATTTTCTTTCTTAAATTGTTACAATTGTACGAAATTGTTCAGAATTTTATAAGTAGAATGTTATTAGTATCGCTGGTTAGACTTAGAAAAAAAGTTTGTTTAACAGAAGCCTACGAATTAATTGTTTGCCAATGATCGAAAAATGTTTCTGAACTTTTTCACTTGTCAATGCCCGAACGATCGAAAGAATATTTCATGGAGAAAAATCGTATTCTAACATTTAGAAGCAGACATTTTGCATGTCACAATCCAACGCAAACAGCATGATACCGTACATATCTATATTACCATTGCATCTTCCGAAGTTTCTTAAGTATCTCTCTCTCTCTCTCTCTCTCTCTCTCTCTCTCTCTATTATATAATGAATATTATATACGTATATGTATATTAACACACGAGCACAGAACATATAGAAGACACACACACATACACACACATACACACTCTGTTCACATATTTATACATAACACCTGTACATGTACGTACGTACCTCTATCTGATTGTTATATCATTATTATATATGTAAATAGTAGTCGCACGCTTTTGTCTAGGCGAAGTCGAAGGTATTAATGAAACGGCCCATGCTTCTACCTCTTTTATTACTCACGTATGTGTCTTAGGATAGAGAAATGCTGCTTTCGATCTCACCAACCGTTTTGTTCGGTGTTCCAGTCTCACGTGTCGTTTGGCTCTTCTCGTTGCAATTTTATTCTCTGCCTTTTTCACTCTCTTTTTTACTCTCTCCGCCTTCGACGACCTATTTCCATTCACTTTCCACAGATACTCCTTTCCCTTTCGTACGTGCGAGTTTGAATGCGAGATCTGATCGTGCAGAAATAATTATTTAAAGACTTAAGTATTTGATGATTTCCTAGTATATGGTCTTTACGTTTTATTAATTTTAAAAACAGGAAGTAGTGGAATGATCGAGAAGACTTATATTAAAAATAATTTACGTTGTTTCGATCATAGTTGGAACATACACGTTCTTATCAAATATCTTTAGTTCGTTGATTGTCATTTGTGGGAAATTGGAATATCCAAAAATGTACGCAATATATTACACAGAATATGGTAAAATGTAATGGATACAGGACAAAGCAAATTTTCATGTAGATTCCATTTCTCTAGTTACGTTCGTAAAAATTCGCAGTTGCCTTGAAAATCATAAATCGAAGTTTCTCAACGTAGAAAACCGTGACACTTGCTCTTCGTAACGTATTACGCGTATATAATGAAAACTATCAATTATTAAATAGCACAGTTTTTATTCGATGGTATTATCTAATTAACTATGTCGTTACTTCTTTTCTATTTATTTTACTTGGTAACGTCATGACAGTCAACGTGTAAGAAGACTTCCGTTTCAGAAAACCATCTCCGCTGACCAATTGAAAATAACCGAGCCTTGGAATTCCTCGAACCTCTTCTGTAAATCAACAATCCCAATTATTTCCCTTCGATAAAACAAAAGAGACAGAAAAAGCGAGTAAGTGAGTGAGAAACTTTAAACGAGGGGGAGAAACGTAGGGTGCAAACTACCGAACGCGTAGACAGACGAAGAAAAAGATCTCTCGTGCCACTTTCATCGCAAAAACACACACAAAACTCATATACACCATACTAGAAAGAAAAGTCACAAACCTACGAACATACTCCTTGTCTCTTAAAACTCACCCTCTCTCTCTCTCTCTCTCTCTCTCTCTCTCTCTCTCTCTCTCTCTCTCTCTCTCTCTCTCTCTCTCTCTCTCTCTCTCTCTCTCTCTCTCTCTCTCTCTCTCTCTCTCTCTCTCTCTCTCTCTCTCTCTCTCTCTCTCTCTCTCTCTCTCTCTCTCTCTCTCTCTCTCTCTCTCTCTCTCTCTCTCTCTCTCTCTCTCTCTCTCTCTCTCTCTCTCTCTCTCTCTCTCTCTCTCTCTCTCTCTCTCTCTCTCTCTCTCTCTCTCTCTCTCTCTCTCTCTCTCTCTCTCTCTCTCTCTCTCTCTCTCTCTCTCTCTCTCTCTCTCTCTCTCTATTTCTATCTTTACTTATATGTATATACATATAATATACATATATATATAATCTTGAATCTCGTATTGTTTTGTGCGCTTTTATATCGCTGTTTGCCAGCTTCGGTTCAACTTCAAATATTCTTCGAGTTTCCTCTATCTTCGTTCTCCTTCATTTCTCGTCATCCCCCAACCCCATTCGACCCTCCGACGACCACTCTAATTACAGTCCTTTAACACTTTCTACACGCACGTTTAGCCACACCAACACATCGTCGCCGTGCACACACCAATTATCTGCTTAATTATCATGTTTATCGGTTCACGTGACTCGTACACAGACGAATTGCACATTTTGCCATTTCTTTCTTGTTTCGCGGTGCTAGGGCTCACTGGTAATCACCTGTTCCTGTTCTTCGAATTGTATTTTGCAATTTTCGAATAGATATTAATGCTATGATGACCAGTCAAACGATCCTAATGCGTGCGCGTTAATTATGTACATTGTATACGATATACATCACTGATCAAAAGATTGGAAATATTTTTTCTATCGTACTTGCGTCGAGTCGTTTGCTAATTTCGTTATTAAATTCGGTACTGATGCTACAGATATCAATAATCGACTTATGTCGATAGATTTCTACGTATAAAGACTTTTAAGATAACAGAATTTTTAATTAATCTCTCTCTCTCTCTCTTAAGTTGTTACATTCGATGGAACACGTAGTGATTTTAATCTCCTGGCCCGTACGCATCTATTTATCTGTTTAGACTTTATATTGTGCTTTTCAAATATTCGAAATTATTGAATTTTTCCAGAAATATAACAAAAACGATATTTTATTAATTTTCTGGAATAAAAGTATGGTTAACTGGTCGTCATAACGTTAAAGGAAATAATTACGAAAAATATTCGGTCTTTTTATCGTTGATAAAAATTTAAAAAATTCGTGGAACTTTCAGAGCAGCAATCTGTGCGTTATAAAAAGTTGGGTTGCAAAAACTTCGTTAGATATACACGTGGATACGTTAAAAACTTCGCCAGATTATCGTTCATTGAGAAGATCATCATCATCGTTACAAAGTTTCTTGGAAATTAATCAAACTGGTCTACTTTCGTTTTTCTATGTAAGACGCTGCTCAACCGCGTGTTTTACTCGTCGCATGATTAATATTCTTATCTTGGTAGTCTTCGTATCGCTCATAGCACACGCTCACACTTGGAAATTAACGTTAATTACTCCGTGCCTCGCACCCGGCTGTTAACTAATCGTTTCAAGATCACCGATCGTCATAGATCGTTTTACAAATGTTCAATTGGAGTTTGAATGTGATTCACGATGTTTGATGGTCGAAGGAATCGCAGAATTAGCGATCGGAACTCTCGATAGTTACTTCGCGCGACAGGTACCGCAATTAATCACGCTCTAGGCCAATTAGTCATCTCAAGATCGCATCTATTACCGGCTACGTCTTATTTACGCGCACTGAATCGATTCTAGTCGATCCTAGACTGCAGTTCCGTTTTAAATTATCGAATAAGTATAGCTGTCTCTTCTACCTTCGAATATTATCAATAGGAGAATATGGTCTGAGTTTGAAGTTTCGTCTTCAAGTGTAATCTCTGAACATTCAGAATTAGGAAATTCTACTGTTAGAAATCATATATACTTTCAAATAGTAAATATTCTAAAGGATCTATTCAATTTGAGAAATCTCGATGCAGGTCAGAGTGGATCTATAAAATCTCAGACGTGTCAGAATTCAGAAATCTTATTATAACAATCGTTAGGGAATACAGCACATGGCTCATTTATATTTTAGATGCAGGTCAGAGTGGATCTATAAAATCTCAGACGTGTCAGAATTCAAAAATCTTATTATAATATTCGCTGGGAATACAGCATATAGCTCATTTATATCTTATTTCAAATAGTAAATATTCTAAAGGATCTATTCAATTTGAGAAATCTCGATGCAGGTCAGAGTGGATCTATAAAATCTCAGACGTGTCAGAATTCAAAAATCTTATTATAATATTCGCTGGGAATACAGCATATAGCTCATTTATATCTTATTTCAAATAGTAAATATTCTAAAGGATCTATTCAATTTGAGAAATCTCGATGCAGGTCAGAGTGGATCTATAAAATCTCAGACGTGTCAGAATTCAAAAATCTTATTATAATATTCGCTGGGAATACAGCATATAGCTCATTTATATCTTATTTCAAATAGTAAATATTCTAAAGGATCTATTCAATTTGAGAAATCTCGATGCAGGTCAGAGTGGATCTATAAAATCTCAGACGTGTCAGAATTCAGAAATCTTATTATAACAATCGTTAGGGAATACAGCACATGGCTCATTTATATTTTATTTCAAATAGTGAATATTCTAAAGATTTATTCAACTTGATAAATATCGATGCAGGTCAGAATTATCTATAAAATCTCCGAGGCCAGAATTCAAAAATCTTGTTATAATATTCGTTAGGAAATACAGGACATAGCTCATTTATATTTCCTTTCAAATAGTGAATATTCTAAAGATTTATTCAACTTGATAAATATCGATGCAGGTCAGAATTATCTATAAAATCTCCGAGGCCAGAATTCAAAAATCTTGTTATAATATTCGTTAGGAAATACAGGACATAGCTCATTTATATTTCCTTTCAAATAGCGAATATTCTAAAGATTTATTCAATTTGATAAATCTCGATTCAGGTTAGAATAGATCCATGTAATCTGTGAGATGTCGGAATTAGAAAATCCTGTTATAATATTCGTTAGGAAATACAGGACATAGCTCATTTATATTTCCTTTCAAATAGCGAATATTCTAAAGATTTATTCAATTTGATAAATCTCGATTCAGGTTAGAATAGATCCATGTAATCTGTGAGATGTCGGAATTAGAAAATCCTGTTATAATATTCGTTAGGGAATACAGCACATGGCTCATTTATATTTCCTTTCAAATAGCGAATATTCTAAAGACTTATTCAATTTGATAAATCTCGATTCAGGTTAGAATAGATCCATGTAATCTGTGAGATGTCGGAATTAGAAAATCCTGTTATAATATTCGTTAGAGAAAATAGGACACAGCTCGCGTATGTTTCCTTTCGGTTAACGAATATTCTAGAGGATTAATTCAATTTGAGAAACCCCGAAATTAGACAATTTTGAGACCAGTTAGAGGAATAGCACGTTCGTCTATATTTCCCCTCGCTTAATTAATATCCTAGAAAGTTTATTCCGTTTCAGAGATCTCGAAATTTTAGAAATCTAATATTGATTACAGAGAATAATTAGTTCATTTATTCGAACAGTATTCTGGGAGATTTATTAAATTCCAGAAACTTCAGGTTACCGATCGAGAGGAATAGAATGTAACGGTTAAAAAAATACTCCAAATTACTTCGAAAGACGCTATTCCCTACTCGAATTGTCTTAAACTCGATTTCAACTCAACAACGTCGCGCGCTCTCATAATTTTCACAAAACGTTACGCCAGCGTTAATTGGCTTCTAACGACCCAAGGCGCGAGAATATCATAATTCTCGCATCAACAGCCCTGTTGAGAGTCTCGAAGACCGAGATCTCTTCATTCGTTTAAGAATCCTGATAACGCAGTTCTTGCGAAAATACTCGTCTCACTCCTCTCGAACAAACTCGACATTTCCTTCAGTATCGTTCTCCATCGTGTTCTCGTTTCGTCTCGAGAATTTTGATGCATAGTATTTACGCGGACGTAAGCTGGAAACAGTTCCGGTTCGTGTCAGAGGGAAGCTCGATATTCAATTGCTGGCGGGAAGATAAATCGCTCGATAAGGTGGCACGATTTCGTTCGTGACAGAGCTCAGCCAACCGCTTATCGAGCTTTGGCTGCTTGTTTTTCTAATACTCGTTTCCTGTCGCGAGATCCGTTCACCGTCGGAAGATCCACAGAGAAATGGCGGACGCGAAACGTTTGCAGCGATCGCGATAAATTAATGGAGGTAATTATATTTTTTCAACGGGTGTAGGACTAATCTAGAGGACTGATAAATTGCACCGGAGATTAAACAAATGATTTCTGGCCTTGCTTTTAAGCCGCTGCGCCATCAACTTCCCAGTTTTTCGACGCTTATTCCAGACTTTTATAAACTTCGTAGTAATTCTCTACGTTGCTCGTAATTTTCCGGATAAACCCTGTGAAATAAAGTTGAGAAAGAAGTCGTGCTGATTTATCGAGTTTGTTAAATTGGTGACTTTGCGCCGTTGAAAATTTCTCGAGTTTTAAAAACTACAAAAAATTAATATAAAACACGTCAGCTAATTTCCAGGGAACTGTAATTATGATAATAAAACTACAACATGTTTTTTTTTTTATTATGGTATGTAATGATAGCTTGATGCATACGAGATATTCATTTTTCGAAATCTGAATTTATCGATTGTAGATTATCAGCCACGTTAAAACAAAAGAAGTTCCTTTAGAAATAACATATATTAGATGTTAAGAAAGTTTATGGTAAGAATGATGATGAATGATTTTCGTTATTAACTTATTTATTAGTTTATAAATAACATTGTACGTGCACTAACATAATAATAATACAGGAAGCTTGAAAAATCTGATATCCGATCAATCTCCAACTTCATTCTTCTTCGAGATCCTCAAAGGTAGATTAAATGAAAATAAGAAAATTTAGAATGCAGAACATTTCATGCTATTTGAACTGAATTTAAACTTACTTAATTCCTCGAAATATCACTAGAGATATGTGACAGGGGTTTTCACGAAGGTCGCGCAATATCGCGCGATCGCGAGTCCTTTTTAACAGGATGGACGCGAGGATTATTCCGCAGCAGACGTTCGAAAGATTGGTAAGAGTCCGGTGTGGATTAATTTCTTGAGAGAGGAGGAGTTAGGCGCGATGGCTGGTCGTGTATTGCACGCTAACCTTAATTTTCCGAAAGTCGATAAGGCTTTAAAGGAGGCTTTCGCCAAGATCGCGATCTCACCGTCACGAGAACCGTGCCTCGCCTTGAGAAGGAACGCCTTCTTTTTCATTATCCTCCTAGAAAATCGGCGAGCGAAAAATGCTTGAAATTACTCTTTACCTCTCTTAATCTTTTTTCTTCTTTTTTCCTTTTCGAGCGATTTCGAAAATTAGTTTTGGGAATAACAGATGATTTTTCCAAGATTTTTCCAAGAATTGGAAAGGATCGAATGTTTCATTCCTCTGGAACTGTTTTTCGAAGGAGTTTTCGAAATAATTGCGAAAATAGTAGATGAGGTTTTGTGAGATTGTGTTATAGCGCAGATTGACGAATGGAAGAAATCGACGCGATTCGGACTTTTAATTGTCCGTGGAAAATATTTGCAAACGTTTGAACAATTCTTTGCGACTGGAATTTCGATGACAAAAAAGTTTTGGAAATAACTGTACGAGTAGTAGATGAAACTCGTAAGGTTGTAACGTAGGAAAGGTTGAAGAATTGGATAGAGTCGACGATATCGTAAAAACGAAAGAAGAAAACCATAGTCGGGCCACGAAAAAGCAGCGATCGTTCGATCGTGAAAGATTTCAGCTAGGTGGAAAAGCGTCGTTTGTCGCGCGATTTTCAACGGGTTTCTTGCGACAAACCGCGCGCGCGACGCGATTCACTTGGGAAATCAGCATAATGTCGATAAGCCGGCGGCGCGGTGTCAGTGCTACAGCTCGAAAACGTAAAGGGAATCGAATAATCGCCGAATCGATTTGCATCGCGACCACGGTGCTGCTCGCGATATTTCGCGTAGAAATTCTAACGTTATTGTTTGCAGAGAAAATTTATTCTTCAGGAGTGTATACGAGCAAAGGTACTCGCATTCGGATGTACCTTTAGAATGCAACTATTGTATATGTGTACGTGGTTGATAAAGAATTCACGTACTTTAATGAATTTCCGGATCGAAACCAATTTTGCTAATTTCGTGTTTGACGTACTTTCTCTTTCTCTGAATAATTTAAAACGATGAATTAATTCCCATTCGATTACCGTGTAATAAATTAAAAGAACTTGAAATAGAATAGCTTGTGGCGGGCGAATAATAGTCGTCTGATTAATTATTCTCGTCGAAACACCATTTAATATTAATATTCGTATTAACTAGTATGATTTATTATTTATTGCAAAAGTTTGTATATTCGATTTTACATTTCGTCGATCGTTTCTAGCTCTTGTCGAATATCCCTCGAACGTTGTCCGATATTACAACAAAGAATAAACAATGTTGTTAAGTAGAAAATAGCTTTTATGTCGCTTTAGGAAAAAGTTAGTTCAGTTTTTAATAAAAATATCGATCAGGAAGTTCGATTTAGAGAGGTTGAAAGGTAAAAAATTCAACGGCGCAAAAGGCAAGCTCGAAAGCAGATTAAAATATTCAGAAGTTCAAAATGGAAGTCAAGAAGTTCGGTGAGCAACGGCGAAGTTCGGAAAGCTTAAGACGTAAATCTTGCAGTCGAGTGGGCTTCGTCGTGAGAATTTGCAACGGTAACAAATTTTTCCTATGCAGATGGCCGATAATCTTCTCTTCGCTGCGATATAGAAGTTTCATGGAAATTTTTCACCTAAATTTACCATTAACGATTTCCAACATAAAAACTTCAGAAATTATAACATTGAATTATAGCAGCTGCGGATTATTATGCAAATCAACGTCTCTGCGAATGTAATTATAAAGACGGAACCTAGATAGAACACATTGCTTTTACGTATTAAATATAAAGACTACCTATATATTCCGGATATTACATACATTTTTCTAAATTGCTCGCATCATTCGGATTGTTACGCTTTCGAAATTCTCATAAATGCATAAAGGTGCGCGATCTACTCATCATCGTGCCAGGCTATTCCACAGTCACTAAAATTAGTATCCGCACGTGAAAAATCAGAAATTCGAAATTTCCCTTGAAATTAACTCCTACCTCCTCGTCCTCGATTAACCAAGCGCAGCAACCGTTCCCTCGCCTCCGATTAATTAACGAAACGCAGAGAAATCGTGGCTCTCGATTATTCCAGGGGAATCCTCCACGGGGCAATTCAATTTCCTACCATCGATTCGATTATAGTCCTCCGGCGAAACGAGTTACGATGTTCCTTGAGAGAAGTGGGGCTGGAGGAGAGGGAAACAGCGGTTCCTTGGCCGCGTATTACGTCAGGAACACGATAACTTTGCACTCTCTTTTTTCGTTCTTCGAGAGTAAGAGGCCGTATTTGATTTGGCTTTAATGCGATTTCTTAGCGACGGCTATAGTCTGGATATACGTAGCCGCTGCTGGCAGTAACAGGGGGAGCCAGATGAGAGCAAGTTGATTATTCGCCCGACCCTCTTCGTCTTTTCCCATTTCTGATTACGCGAAATTAGTTTCTTTGGCACAGAAAGACGTTTTTCTTCTTTTTCTTCTTCTCTTTTTTTTTCTTTTTGCTTTGAAATCGAAACTGTTTGATTTTATTGCGTAAGAAGCTGTGCGCCTTTAGAACCGAGTTGTTTCGACATTTTGGAACAATAACGCGAATTTGTACTCTTCGGAATAGGTTTGTCTCATTTTCGCGATGATAACGTGGGTCTTTACCTTTTAGAGTATATTTGCTTTATTTTTGACATAACAATGCGAGCTCCGGCTTTTTAGAAAATATCGTTTAGAAAATCGTTTTTCCCAAGATAGAGTTCTTTTCGTCAATGATATTTAGATAAGCGAAAGTCACGTTCAGAACGAAAGAATTTAGGTACTTAGGAGATATACTTTCGATTGACTTGCTTTTAATAGGCTCTGGAAGTCGTATTTATGGTATGGAAGGCATTTGCGTAATCCTTTTGAGATTTATGACGATTCTAAGGTAATATATTCACGAATTATATTTCCTTGATAGTCGTTGGAGGGAAAAGGAATATGTGCAACATATGTTAAAATTTATGGCGTTTCTTTCGAGATACATTTTCGAATTATACCTGTCTGATAACCTGTCGAAGTGATATTTGCAATAAGGAAATTTACGACGATTCCATTAAGGTATTTCCTTGAATTACGTTTCTTTCGAAGATTGAGAAAAGGTGTGAGCGTATTTGCGTCGAATATTATCCAAAATATCCCAATTCACGGCACTAAAAGCTTCGATTTTACAACTTCTTCAATCACTATCGTTTTCGAAGCGATCGCACAGACGAATGGCACCACACACGAGCACACACAGCACAGAAACACACCTAATCAAAGTCCTAAGATCCTGTTTCCCTTCCAATCGTTCCTCGTGTTCTAACCTCCTTCTCATATTTTTAATTTTTAATTTTTTTTTTTCTTTTTTCTCGTACACGCACCTCTCGGTACAAGCAAGAGTCTTTAATGATATGACGATGACCATGATGACATGACACGATATGATATGATATGATATGATAATGAGATGATTAATGTGACCATGACCATGATTTCTTACCATGATTTTATATTTACTTATTTGTTGCACGTTGTTTGGTGCGTCTCCGTAAGCAGTATGACGCGCTCGCAGACTCTCTGGCAAACCGACATTTCGGCTGAAATATCGTGCTTCTTTATCCATCCTTTTCACGCGGTTTAGTTAGCCTATTATATCAAACACGAGTGCTCTCGATCCTTTCGCGCCCCCACTTACATATTTTCCCTTGGAATGTTCTACTTGAATATATACATATCGAGCTGAGAATATCTTATCAATTCCATATTATACAAAATATCGCGTCGCGACCACTTTTCAACTTGAAACTATCGGACCTTCGATTTAAATGTAAAAAGTTCCATTCGCTCGAAAGTATATGATCTTTCCGATCGATCGAAGTAAAGTCGTGGAGCGAGAAGTAACTTCGATAAAATTATTTCAGCTAAAATAATAAAAAAATGTCTGCTCGTAATATTCGATGAATTTCATCAAGTTTATTGTTTCCGTGAGATTATACGGTCGGAATAAATGTTCTAGCCCCGAAAGAAATTCCGCGAAAGTTTCGAGCCCCCGGGCCGCGTCTCGAGAGAGCTTCTCGAGAATTAATTAGCGGCAGACGGCCATTGTGCATCCGAGAAATAAACGGAAGAATAGGTTTGAGAGTAAAAGGACGGTGCAGAGTGACGGCGAGTGAGAAGGCGTGAGATGGGGTGCGCGAGGGAACGAAACAGAGCAAAGAAACGCGAACATCTGCTCAAGAACGTTGAACCGAGCGTCATATAGTAGCGTTCGCTTCGTTCTGCAATTCTTGAATGAAAAGTTAATCGAATCGATACAAATTCGTTCGAGACACGCGTGGAAAGGTTTCCCGCGTAAATTGCACACAGAGCACCCCCACAAAGAACTCGCACTCGTTAGCTTCCAGGTCGCTTGAAAAGGCGACGTCGCGCGTCGCCCTTTTCTCTCACCTTTTTCTTTCAATCTTTTTACGCTCGTTTTCTATTTCTCCCCCCCCCTTTTTTTTGTTTTGTTTTAATTCATCCCTTCATTTTTCTCGTTCTTTTCTTCACCAATATTTTTCTCTTAATTACCTGTTTATCAAACGACACAGATTGAATATTTTGTACAAAACAAGCACGAAATGTCGGGCCTGCCAGTCGGCCGTTTGCCGAGCGCTGGCAGTCTGTAAGTTGAGTTTAATGCATGTTGTTTTGTCTGTCCTTGCATGCAGGGATTCGGTTTTGTAACATTCGCAAATAGTGCTGACGCGGACCGGGCACGTGAGAGGCTACACGGCACCGTGGTTGAGGGCAGAAAGATTGAGGTGTGCATGAACATTCTTATACTTATATATATATATACATACATATATATATGTATACATTCGCCATTAATTCATTTATATTACACGTGTTGTTATAATTCTTTTCTTGCAGGTGTACGCGAGCAGCGCGA